>NC_069386.1:107790000-108020000 GCF_027475565.1 Acinonyx jubatus | reverse complement strand
AAGTAGACTTAAAAAAAAAAAAAAAAAAAAAGGAGCTTGCAGCAGAAGTTGAAAGGACAGAAATCCAGAGAGAACAGGTATCAGCAAATCATTATCTTGATTCCTGTGTGGCCCCAAATATAAGAGGTGTTAACCAACCTTCCCCCCCACCTCCCCACCTCGGGAGGTAAGGACGTGCACCGCAGGCCTGTTACTGGGGCGCAGGCCTGTTACTGGGGCCGCTGGCCTCACTGGGTGGTGTGGAGGGTATCAGGTGCAGACCAATGAGATCCAGACACACCAGCCCCACAGGGCAGAGTCACACTCAAGTTCCCACATGTGCCCCTTCATTTTCAGCCACCCACTCACCACCCAGAGAAGACCATGTATGCCAAATCAGATGGCCCAGACTGTAAACTGCAAAAAAAAACAAAAACAAAAAAAAACCCATGCCGTGAGACACTCAGTCATAAAATGACATGAGAAACAGGGGTGGGGGAAAGGCAGGGGAGGGTCAGGAGGGGGTAGACACAGAGCATAAGAAAACAAAGGAATAAACACACAGGAAAACGTGGATACATTCATTATGAAAAATAAAACGGCCTCTATGATCCCAAACACCGTTGGTAAATATCCAGCTGTACGTACTGGCTTTTTGACCATCCCGTGATCAGCCCAGAAAATCAGAGCTGTGATAGAATGAGGGTAGATCTTCCAAAGAGTTCTGTAGTTCTATTTCAATTACAATATTCAAATATGAAAATTACAACGGTTCTTCTTCTTTCTACTCCCATGGTTTCCTTAGTCTCTATTAAGGCAAAATGTGAATGCAGTCTACCAAACCCACAGCTTCTCGGCAAGATTGGAAACTCTCAGAAACCTCCTGCTTATGCAAATCCTTCCCTCCAAAATCCTCCTGCTAAACTTTTGACCTATTGTGTCTAACCTATCCAATTTTTGGCCGTGAGTGGTAATAAACTTAAAAAGTGAGGTTTCAATCAGGAATCATAGTTCCTATTGTGACTGAAGTTTAAGTTATAGACTTCCCAGTTTTTTTTTTCTTTTTCAAGTGGCCAGGGCCTGCTATTTTTACATATGAACACAGTGATGTGCCTCTTTTCTCTCCCTGAGGGCTTCCCATCATCTATTTATAGGACTGGAAGTTTTCCAAGCCCAGACATAATTCACTGTGCCATTTTCGGTGACTGGCAATTTTGGTTTTGTTTTTCTCTTATCCCAAGGGAAAATCAATTGCCCAGCAAATTCATGTATCCCGCACCCTTTCACCCTTAGAGATCAGCAATCAGAACTGATTTTGGTGTCAAAGCGATGGATTTCTGGCTCTGAGCTGATGTTTATCCTCGATAACAGGTTTGTTGGACAAGTAACGGACGGGCCATCCGGAGGCAGCGGTTCGACCCTGTTTATGATAAAGCTTCCACTCACTCACTGGGAGGCCCTGAACTGTATTATCTCGCTCTCTCTGACCATAAAAAACAACTACCAAAGCAGCCGACAGAAACGTATTTTGTTGGTGTTTGAAAATAAGAAGTAATTCAAATATAATGGTATCCACGACTGCAATTACATTAGCTTTAAGCAACCGACCGGATCCATAGCCACCAAATGCATACCTGTCCCCTCATAAAACACAGCCCCAGCACACACTGGAATTAGGAACCAACAAAAGAACACGTTGTAGGGGAACTGCCATTGAGGTCCATTTCCCTGAAGCCCCATAATCAGTACACAAGCAAGGGCGGCCAGATCCTCTTGAGAACCAACAGCACAAGGACTTGGGGAAATCTCTTATCCAGGTTCCCAGCAGGGTCCTCAGGACTCTAAGAGGATCCTGGCATCGAGGCTGTGGGAAGAACCCCAGAGATTTGAATGAAATCAGGCCTTGCTCTACTCTAAGTCCTTAGGGGCTCAGGATCTACCCAAAAGGTACCCACACTTGGAGAACTGGGAAAGTCCAGACCCCTGTGTGAACCCTTATCAAATCTTACTGGAGAAAAGGAAGAAAGGACACTCAAAAAATGAGATGTCTTTTTTTTTTTTTTTTTAAGTAGGCTTCATGTCCAGTGTGGAGCCCAATGCAGCGCTTGAACTCACAACCCTGAGATCAAGACTTGAGCTGAGATCAACAGTCGAAAACTTGGGGCGCGTGGGCAGCTCAGTCAGTTAAACGTCTGACTTTGGCTCAGGTTATGATCTCGCTGTTTGTGAGAGTTTGAGCCCCACGTGGGGCTCTGTGCTGACAGCTCAGAACCTGGAGCCTGCCTTGGATTCTGTGTGTGTCTCCCTCTCTCTCTGCCCCTCCCTCACTCTCTCTCTCTCTCTCTCAAAAATAAATAAACATTAAAAAAAAAAAAGTCAAACACTTAACCAACTAAGCCACCCAGGTGTCCCCCCCCCCCAAAATGAGGTATTTTAGATTTCTAAGGCCAACCTGTAGCAAATTCTTGGGATCAGCTTAAGAAAAATACAGGACCCTCAGGTCCATCATAGTCTAAACCAGAATCATCAGGATGATCCTGGTCCACAGACCTCCCTGCGTCACAGCAAAATCAAACAGAGAGATCTTCTAAGATACACCCCTTGCAACAGGCACTTTGGCCAGAAGTCCTCTTCCGTCCCGAGGCTTCTGGTGCAGTCTGGGAGCTGTGGAACCCTGGAGAGGCTATCAGCCATCTCTTCCACCTCAGCAGCCAAGCATCACCTTGGCGACACGCTGTTAGCTCCTCAAACACACCTGCTTAAAGATTCATGCCAAAAAAACCAGAAAAAACTATTTACTGTAAATGTTAATATTTTGAAAGTTTTGTTTGCTAGTGTTTAAAATGTGAGGTTTCGGGGCACCTGGGTGGCTCAGTCGGCCGAGCGTCCAACTTCGGCTCAGGTCATGATCTCACGGTCTGTGAGTTCGAGCCCTGCGTCGGGCTCTGTGCCGACAACTCAGAGCCTGGAGCCTGTTTCGGATTCTGTGTCTCCTTCTCTCTCTGACCCTCCCCCGTTCACGCTCTGTCTCTGTCTCAAAAAAATAAATAAACATTAAAAAAATTTTTTTTTTTTAATGCGAGGCTTCCCCCGCCCCCTCCCACCATGTTCTGGCTGCAATTGCTGAGTATTTCTTAACTCACTCAATTTTTTTTTCTATTCCGTTAGTCTAAATCAATCAAAGTACTTTCACTTCACCAATCCCTTTGTGCAACGTCCCATAAAGGTCTGTGATTCCACAAAAGCGGGCAACAGCTTGAGTGCACTGGTCCAGTAACATCAGTGTACCTCCTCCGTTTCAAGCTCAACTTCCCATTAGAAAAAGGAAGTGATAGGGTTGGAAGACAGCCCTAAAATGCTGTCATTGTTATTGTGCACCTTTAAATAGACCTTTGTATCTGTAAGGGGTTTTGGTTCTGCTCACAAAGATCTTGTAGGAAGGTCTGTGCCATTAGGCCCATCTTTGATTTTTATCTACATCGCACGCGACGTTGTTACTACAAACTGGGACTAATAAAGTGAAAATTAGCCCCCAAAAGGAAATCATAATTCTTTCAAAATCAAAGCCTTGAAAAGGTTCTTTCTATTCCTGTGTTCATGAAGATAAAAATTAACCCAGATGACACCGTCCGGAGAACTCTGCCTGTCGGCCAGTTTTAACACCATGACCTTTGTACTAACAATGTTTCTTTAAACACTGTTCTCCTTTGACATTTTTTTTATCTTCTATTTCATTACATCAATTTTATATGACAAGACCTGCAAGGAAGAGGAAATTTTCAGAACAACTATGGTAATTAAGCAATATTTTGCTTAATTTTGACCAAGCAAATAGAGAAAGCTGAAACTAGAACACAGCTTGTTTTCAAAATGTTCATATATCGCTAATTCTTTCAGCAAGATTTTTGTTTTCACTTTGGGATTACCCGCTTCAAGTCCATGGTTTTTGTTTCTTAAAAAAGCAGTTACGGAAAATGGGCTGAAAATATTTTCTGCCTCTAAAAATAGACATCTTTGTTTTGAACAACATTCTGAACTTCAAAGTTCCGGCTATTCCCAAAACAGAAGAGACAGTTAATCAGCAATTTTTAAGAGAAGAGAGCTCAGGCAGGTTACAGAAATTCTTCCAGGAACCCCCTGGCCGCCTGTCCTCTGTCCACAACATCCAGCAAATTACAGTACTTTGTTAGCTCGAAACAACAAAAGAGACGTACAGCAGGGAGGGTGGGAGTGAGGCGGTGCAGAGGTGGAGGGCGGAGCTTATGGGGGATCTGTTCTACTAATAAGGCGGGGGAGCTACGTGATGCTCCAGGAAAAGGCAACCTCTATTACTAAGTACTTTTACATGTTTATGTCCTTTTGTGCAACAAAAAGTAGGTTAAAAAAAAAACTGAAATGAACAAAATGTTAGATGCTCCGAAGGATGGCAGGTGATGTGTAAGTAAAAAGAAATAAGGAAGGGAGGAAACCAAGTAAGCCAGGAAAGCAGAATGAACAGGAAGATTATACTTCCCAAGCCAACGAAAGGTTTAACTGTCCTAATCCAAGTGCTTAAGATCCTTGAAAACAATAACCTTCCAGAGAGCAGATAGAAGTAGTCGACAAAAGAACAGAGGGCCGAGCATGTCAAGTCGGCACCATTCACTGGGGGACAAAAGAGAGAGAGAGAACCAAAATCATGAACAACCCAGATAGTTTAAATAGATAACGTTCTAGAAAGAAATTCCTAAACTGTGGCCTCAATCCCCCCAATTCACTTTATAGTTTCCTTTATATTCTGTGGCCCCTCTGTGGTTCACTAAGTGAACTAAGTGGTGCCATCCATTATCCTGCTTTATTTAGTAAAGGAAAAAATAAGAATTTTATCCTTTCTCATGAAGGCTTTCCTCCCACATTTTAGAGTATAATGAGGTTCACCTGCATGACCATGTAAATGTGGGGAAATAAAATCAATCGTCATAATCAAGGATGTTAAGACTGTGCCAAATCCATTTCACATAAAGGAATATGTTCATTATCTACAAACACAGGCATATTAACACTCAGACAATTCCATGGGTGTACTTGACATCAATCTGATAAGGGGATATTGAAAAACCCTTTTCAAATGTGAATAGCTGTATATGGGTCCAATAATATTGGAAAGGCAAAGCTATGCTAGGTTTTATGTAGCTTAAGGAGAGATGTTAATGTTATTTGTTTATTAAATAATAGTTTCCAAAAAAATACAAAAATATTATACTCACAAAACAATAAGGAAAAGACAAACAACCTAACAGGAAAATAAGCAAAGGATAGGAACGGTGAGTCCTGAAAAAGGATTTTAAAAAACTAAATATCCAAAAATAAGTGAATGGATAAGTAAACCGTGACATATTCATGCAACAGAATATTAAACAATGGAAATGAATAAGTCAGAATTACACATATCAATATGGACATAGCCCACAAATGTAAAGTTGAGGGGGAAAAAAGCAACTTGCGGGAGAATGCATACAGAATGGTGCCACCTATGTGCGATCTCAAAAAAATATTGCTTAGGAGGGACGCCTGGCTGGTTCCATGGGTAGAGCATGTGACTTTTGATCAGGGTCCTGAGTTCAAGCGCCACATTGGGTGAGCTTCCATTCAAAAAACAAAAATGCTTAGGAGCCCATGATATTTAGCCAGTACACTTTGGCAGGGCTGATCTGTGGTTTATGGCCAGCATCCAACACGAGTGGCAATGTCCACACACTATCGGTTGTGAAATACTTTGAAAATCACCCTTAACATTCGTAGGCAGCAAAATTGTAATGAAATGAATCCCAAACTCACCTCTGAGGAGGAAGGGGTCACAACCAGGTTAGCAATATTTTGTCTCTCTCCTAAGTAAGATGCTAAAGCACGTAAATACTTACTGTCAGATGATTGATAACACTTCATAGGTCTTAAATAATATATAACAATGTAAATATACATACGCCTGCATAGGACAGCAAGAGCTTGGAGCCAGACATCTGGAGACAGCAGTTTTATTCCTGTTCTATCAATTACCTGTGGGACCGTGCTGTCCCTGAATCTTGGCTCCCCTTCAGTGAAATAAGAGGACTGGGTAGCATTCAGCTCTAAAATGCTAAACTGAATTCAACACGATGGCTGTGGATGTCTCTGCACTCTAACAAAACAGCCCACACTACTGCCTCTGTGCAAGTGGTATAAATTATGAGACAAGACTTAACTCCTTATGGATGGCACATACACATTTTAAAGTTACCGCAGGAATGATTTTTTTTTTTAACATTTATTTATTTTTGAAAGACAGAGAGAGGCAGAGCACGAGCAGGGGAGGGGGGGGGGAGAGAGAGAGAGAGAGAGAGAGAGAGAGAGAGAGAGAGAGACAGACAGAATCCGAAGGAGGTTCCAGGCTCTGAGCTGTTTGTTAGCACAGAGCCCGACTCGGGGCCGAACTCACGAACCGCAAGACCATGATCTAAGCCGGTCGGACACTCAACCAACTGAGCCACCCAGGCGCCCCACTGCAGGAATGATTCTTAATCCCATCACCCTCTGTCCTTTGCTGTCGTTCGTGACGATCGTAGACCCCTAAGAGCTGGCTGGCTAGGTCTAGGAGGGGAAAGCAAGGATTATCAGTAAAGATCGATCCAGAATAAAACATACTTTGTATCTGGTTGTGCTTATAGGTTATTTTACATGATCATGATACTCCTAAGGTGGGGAAAACTGAGACCCTTAGCGTTAATGATTTATTCAAGGATATACAACTGTCAGGGATAAACCCAGGATTAGAATTCATAATTGGTATCTTAGAAATGATATTGTTTTCACTCAATTTTTGATCTCTCCTATGACAGACCATTATATCATATACCACCAAGACTCATCGTAGAGGAAAGGGTTCCCCTGTAGTTCCTACAGTCCAACTATATTCAATAATTTACCAAGACTTGCACAGTGACAAAGCAAATAATGAGCAAATCCTTATATCACTTGGTAAAACATTGTAGATTTTTTTACATTTTTTTTAATGTTTATTTATTTTTGAAAGAAAGAGAGAGTGGGAGCAGGGGAGGGGCAGAGAGCAAGAGGGAGACACAGAATCCAAAGCAGGCTCCAGGCTCTGAGCTGTCAGCACAGAGCCTGACACGGGGCTCAAACCCACGAACTGTGAGATCATGACCTGAGCCAAAGTCAGACGCTTAACCCACTGAGCCACTCAGGCGCCCCAAACATTGTAGATTTCAATAAGTAGATCACAGATTCTAGTATATAAAATTTTAAGAAAGCACTATGACTTTTAAAAAATGACATTTCTTCTAACCATTTTAGATTATGATTTTCATACTAGAATTTTGAGGAAATTGTCCTAGGAGAATTTTTAACAAATTCAAACCGCCCCCAAAATAGAGCTCCTTTATCTTCTTTTTGAGTTCGTGTTTCTCCTTAACTCTTCACTTCCAAAGAGCCCTTCATTACTGGGCAATTGTGCTGATGAACAGGGAGTTCTAACTAAATACTTGACACCCAATCTTACCCAACCAATAAGTCTTAGCATTCTGACTGGCTAGTGGTAAAGTAGCCATGGGAAAAACAAAAACAAAAAACAACACACACACACACACACACACACACACACACACACACACACACACCCCACACAGCTGAAAATTAACAGCTGTGTGATTTAGAAGTTGTTTTTTCTAGGGTGCCAGCCAGCAGTGCAACTCTTTAGCAGGTATTCATTTGCTAAAAAGTTGCTGAAGCAAGCAACCAAGGAAACAGAGGGTGTCTCTGAAAAACAGATTTGGTTTCTGAAATAGCAGAACTTCAAACTGTGAGAGCTTCCCTCCTCCAAGCTTCCCTTGTGACTTGCTAGAGAGCTTGCAAACTAGTGTCCTTTTCATTTCTAAACATTTCAGAAGTTTCTCACCTGAAGAGAAACAACCAGATTTGAGTTTTCCCTAAAGATACATATTTGCCAATTTTGTGGACACAATTTTCCAATCTGATCTGAGGTCACATCATTTCAAGGAAAGAACAGAATGAACTTCTGTGTATACTAAATTATCTTTGTTGTTACTTATAACATGTGCGATGACGCTATTAGAAATTTGTCCAGCTTTAAAAAACAAAACAAAGCAAAATGAAACTTGGGGCACCAAGGTGGCTCAGTCGGTTAAGCATTAAACTTGATCTCAGCTCTGGTCTTGATCTCAGAGTCTTGAGTTCAAGCCCTGCTTTGGGCTCCACACTGGTCATGGAGCCTACTTAAACAAACAAACAAACAAACAAACACCCTAATTCTAGTTCTGAGATCACTTTTTCTTTTTCTTTTTTTAAGATTTTATTTTTAAGTAATCTCTACACCCTATGTGGAGCCTGAATTTACAACCCCAAGATCAAGAGTCACATGCTCTACTCACTGAGCCAGCCAGGTGCCCCTGAGATCACATTTTCTTTAGTATATCTTTTAATTCATTAAAATATTTAGAAATTATGTATTTCTCTGTGAAAATAAATTTGCTAAAACATAAATAATCCTTCTGACCCTTTACCTCCATAACTCGGATTATTAAAATTACAAAATTTTCTTTTCATGGGATTTCAGGTTACATTTTGAGATTTCTAAGAAATATTTTTTTGTTCTCTCCAAGCCTTCTCCATGGAAATATCCCTGACCTGTTCCTCTAAAACACACAGAACATAAAACACCCTCAAAAAGAAACACCATCTAAGTCGTTTCCTCCTCATCCGTGAACAATTAGAACACTCCCCCAAAAATGTTTCTTATCTTTCTAATGATATTTTCTTGGGTGTACCAGAACTGGAAATACCAACAGATCTTGAGAAGACCACTAAGGCAATACAAAGTCTCTGTGTAATCCTTCGGTGGAAGCTTCTCCAATTTCCTTAGTTGGGAAGCTGACCACCTAAGAGAGGCACTGAGATTTCTACCTGTTTGAAAAGATATCTCAATCTCACTATTTGCCCATTCCTGCTGACAATTTTCAGTGCTATAAAAGTGAAATAGCAGTGGGGTCCCTGGGTGGCTCAGTCATTTGAGGGTCTGACTCTTGATTTCGTTTCAGGTCACGATCTCACAGTTCATGAGTTCGAGCCCCGTGTCAGGCTCTGGGCTGTTAGCACAGAGATGGAATATTCTCTCTCTCTCTCTCTCTCTCTCTCTCTCTCTCTCTCTCTCCCCCTCCTACTCTGCCTCCCTCTCTCTGACTCTCCCCCCACTGGTGCTCAATGTCTCTCTCAAAATAAATAAATAAACTTAAAAGGGGAAAAAAAAAAAAAAAAAAAAACCATGAGCAGAGCCTTCCCCTTTGTTATAGCTTGAAAGTAAGACCAGGTGAATTCTTACACAGGCGGCCAAAATTGTAGATTCTCTTTTTGGTACTAACGGTAAAACAGTAATAATAGTTAATATTTATTTAGTACTTAATTTATGGCAGATACATGTACCATCTCTTTAATCCTCACAAGTCCATAAGACAAACACGATCTACCCCACTTAGGAAAACAGAGAAGGAAAGTAACTTGCTCAAGATCATCAGCAAGCCACTGGCCAGGCTTGCTGCAGGATCCAAACTCAGTGTCCTTAAAAGAAACTTCCTAACGGGCAAGATATAGCTAACGTACTCACTTATCCCATGATTCTGTTAGAGAAATTTGCCAGAGCGCATCTATCTGAGAATTCAACAGAGGAAGTAATTAACAGATCAATCCAGTGACAGAACTAAAATGGACCTTTGCTGGTTTCAATTCTCAGCTCTTCCTGCCCTTTCTCCTCTTTAAAATAAATAAATAAATAAGACGAAGCATGTTTTTTTGCCCACTGTTGCAGCTAACTGGCAAACTTGTGTAATAAATTAACTAACAGAACTGGTTTAGCAACAAATGAGATCAAGGTCTCTAAATTCCAATCATAGGTACATCACTGATTTGAAAGAGGATCCACTAGCATTTAACTTAAGTTAAATTTCATGACAAAAGGCTTTCAGAACACAGTATAAAGAACTCCTAGTTATGAAATCTCAGTAATAAACCCTGATACCAAATATTGAAGTGACAAAGGAAAAGCACAAACTCTAGCGACTCTGCTTAATCACTGCCAGGGTTCCGAGTGTTCAGAAAGACTCAAATGGTATAAACATAAGATTGTCCACAGTGGTGATCTCTAGGGACAGGGACTGCAGGAATGGAAAGTGAAAATAGCATGAGGAAGAGCTTTTGCTTTTTAATATTTGTGTTGTTGGATTTTTGTTAAGAACACAGACACACACACACACAAAATATGTAAAGAAATGCACAAAGTCTTACCAGACTTCATGTTTAATCTGCATCCACGAGCCTGACATTGAGAGAACACATTTCATCACCTGACACAGGGGATAACATTAAGACTATCATTCTCTCTGCTCCTCTCTAACCCAACTAAAGCAAGACTCGTTTTATAAAGTGTTCATTCACCCTTTCCTACCCAAATGTTTCCATTTCATCAGAAGCAAGAGGGAAAAAAATCTTGAAGGACTTCAACCTTCAAGCAGCTCTAAAAGGAAATGAGTATCAGACCTTGCGAGAGAAGATTGGGAGTGGAACTCCCCCGACATTCTTCAAGTAACAAAGGGAAATCTCCCAGTGAGAGGGTTATTCTCTCCTATTCTCTCCGCAAGGTAGAGACTATGTAATGGGAGGCTGAATGTGGAAATGATGAACAGTGCCACAGAGAGAGCAGTCTTCAGTGCTCACACACCTCATTCTTTCCAGCCCTGGTTTGCCTCTTGCTCCAAAAAGCCTGACGAGGAAGATAAAAGTGAGAAGTGCTTTGCAATGCAAGTGAATGTTCAAATAACATCAGACTTCTTCTGAACTATTTCTTCATCAATGAAAATACTATTTGCCTCCCATAATGATTTCTGGAGATGCTTAGCATAAAATCTGAGACATAGTGCACAACGCTAGCTTCTTTCTTGAAGAATTAAATTCCTAACTGCCAGCTAGGTGGGGCACACTACCCCACCCTACCACCAAGACCAGCCATTGTCTCCCACCTGATCCTCCTGTGTTTTCTCTCTCTCAACTAATGGCACCAACATTCTCTGCAGCACCTTGTTTATTTGTTTGTTTGTTTAAGAAATGAATTGTCTTTATTTTTTTTTAATGTTTTTATTTTTGAGAGAGAGACAGAGTGTGAGTGGGGGAGGGACAGAGAGAGAGAGGGAGACACTGAATCCCAAGCAGGCTCCAGGCTCCCAGCTGTCAGCATGGAGCCCGATGCGGGCCTCGAACTCGTGAACCGTGAGATCATGACGTGAGCTGAAGTCAGATGCTGAACTGACTGAGCCACCCAGGCACCCCAGGCACCTAATTCAGAACTCTCTCTCTTCCACCTCCTTTCAATACCTTCTGACTCTGTCCTCCGAATTTCTTCATCACTCAACTGGATTTCTCAAAATACCTTGTAATTGGACTCCCTGCCTCTCCAATACGTCTTTCAGAACATTATCCTGAAACAGAGTTCACACCAAGCTTGGTTCCCTACTGACAAGAATATAGTCTATTTATGTGTTCAAACGTCCCCAAGATCTAACGAGGAAGCATCTATCGAGACCTCTCCCCCCGCATCTTGCCGTGAGCCCTGTGCTTTATTTTATGCTCTTCTTCAGCCTCCAATCTACTCTCCTCCATTCTCCACCCACAAAAGCCCTACTCTACATTCTAGACCTGGCTATCCACCCAAATCTAATGTCAATGTTCTACAAGACTAGTGCTAACTTCCCCCAAAGTAGGCATTGATTACCACTGACTTAATGCACCTACAGCCCTTGGCCTGCCCTTCTTTCATTCTGGATCATACTAGAGTAATTCATTGACAAGGCCATCTCCCCCAGCTCCTAAAGGACAGGGGCCATATCTGCTCACTTCTGATTGCCCCCTAAACACCTGACACTCAGACCCTGTTCACTGCACCCTTGAACTGAATGTAACTAGCATTTATTACAGTGTGTTCTGTAGTATTCAGCAACAGTGTACTATCCATTATGTGTATTACCTCAGTAACATTCACAACACTCCTTTAAGGTAAGGGGTATTTTGGCCTCCATTTTACAGACGAGGAAACTCTACTCAGAGAGGTTATATAATTTCTCCAAAGTGATACGGCTAGTGTATGGCAAAGCCAGGATCTGAACCAAAGTCAGTCTGACCTCAGAAGCCACGCTCTTAACCATTACATTATACCACAGCCATTTCCAAAAATCCCTCGTTCTTTTAGTACTTATACACGTGGGACTATTCCCCAAGACTAGGACTCCAGTAAATTATATTTTATCCTATCAGCACATAGAGGCCATTTTGGCTCTGCTCTCGTCCGGGGTCATAAACAAGCATATTGACAGTCTCCCAGATTCACTTTTCTCTTTTCCTACCCCCACCCCCAAACCCCTGAAAAGCAAATCAGAAAAAAATAATAATAATTTGGAAGACAGGGACAGGCAGACTATCAAATCTTCCCTTCTTCACGGAACATACAACATTAAGTCAGTTTATAAGGTTTAACAGGCATGTATAACCTAAAGAATATGTTGGATCATTCCAAAACCTACTTGTCCTGCTCAAACCTGAAATCAGCAGCAGTAACTAAGAAAACACATAGCCAACTGGGAGACAACATGATGACTCATGAAAGGGGCAAGCTTACTTTCCAAGTCTCAGAAAGCATCACCAACAGTCTTGTAACCAAATCATCAACCTGTGGTTATAAACATTCTGGAGTTTCTTTTCATCTGGCCTAGAAGGAATCATAACCAGTTCTGGACTAAACACTACCTATAAAATTAATTATTACACAACTAAGTTAAAGCTTCCCATCATGAAAGAAAGTACAAAGACTACAAAGGTGACAGACTTTCTTTTAAACAAAAGTCTATTAACAAAGGAAAAATTCTTACTCAGTGTCATGAGATGATTAGAAAGGATATTCAAGAGAACACTTGTGACCCATTTTTCCTGTCAACATACAAGTGTAAATAATAAAACACACCTTTAACAGTTTTAAAACCAGAATTTACAGTAGGCATTCCTTTATTTTTTATTCTTTCTGAATCACTAGTTCAAAATTTTGAACTAAAAGCTGTAGCATGCATTATTCTAGCAAACGATCTCATCAATCACTTCTCGGCCTTTTGGCTAAGATCAAGTGTAGCAAAAGATCCCATCGTATGTTGGCTGTAACCTACCATAGTACTAACAGCTTCCATGCATTTAAGTTGTAGGGGGATTTTTCCTTTGTTATTTGTCTTGGGGGCATGGGAAGCAGTCTATTTATTTTGTTTCTTTTGCTTCAATTTATACTTAAGATAAAAATTACTTCTGAGTAATTAAATCTTTTTTATTTTTTTAATTTCCTTTTATTTTGATTTATCTTGAGAAAGAGAGAGACAGTGAGCAGGGGAGGGGGCAGAAAGAGAGAGGGGGGGAGAGTGATTCTCAAGCAGGTTCTGCACTGTGAGCGCAGAGCCCGATGAAAGGGCTGCAACTCACAAACCCTGAGATCACGACCTGAGCCAAAGTTGGATACTTAACTGACCGAGCCGCCCAGACGCCCCTAACGAAATTGTTTTTTAAACAAAACTTAGCCACTTTCTACGGTATGACCCATTAATTGCTGTATCACACAGAAGTAGCCAAACCTGAAGATCTCAGCTGTAATACAATCATCTTTTCCTCAAGGTACCCCAACTTGTACCGCAAAGCCAGAGCAGGAGGAAACAGGTGGTCTGTCTGCATGGATTAACTCTGCACACACACCTCCCCCGACCCCAAACATGAAGTGTCCTGCAGCCTGAGCTCTAACGAAATTGAGCTCTAGTGTCAATGAAAAGACTGTGCGTGGCACATGGACTAAGGTGAGTGGATTTTTGTTAAGATGTATTGTTCATCCGTAAATGTTAAATACCTTTTCCTTTCTTTTCTTAAGAAATTTTTAATTTTTTTTTTTTTTTGAGAGAGAGAGAGAGAGAGAGAAAGAGAGAGAGAGAGAGAGCGAGCACGGGGAGGAGGGACAAAGAGAGAAGGGGACAGAGAATCCAAAACGGGCTCCAGGCTCCGAGCTGTCAGCACAGAGCCCTACGAGGGGCTCTAACTGGTGAACCGCGAGATCATGACCCGAGCCGAAGTCAGACCTTAACCAGACTGAGCCACGCAGACGACCCAATACCTTTTCAAAAAAAGCAACAGAATTGCTAAAATGAATAGTGAGAATTTTTAATTTAAATACACTAAAAATCTGCCTAGAGATCTACAAACTTTCTTCTGATACCTCCCTCCCCCAAAACATGCCTTTCAAATTAAAGGTTCCCCTTCAAGCAAAATATTTCAATTTTGGCAGTATGTGGGTTTGTATTCTTTCTTACTCTTCTGGAATATTATCTATAAGTATCATGTATATGTTGCTATCATGATAATGAAGGTTTATAAAATATTCAGATAGAATGTACTCACTAATGGGGTGCCTGGGTGGCTCAGTCAGTTAAGCGTCGACTCTTGAATTCGGCTCAGTTCATGATCCCAGAGTCGTGAGGTCGAGCCCAGTGTCAGGCTCTGAGCTGAGAGTGGAGCCTGTTCAAGACTGACTCTCTCTCTCTCTCTCTCTCTCTCTCTCAAATTAAAAAAAAAAAAAAAAAAAGAATGTATTCACTGATATAGCCAGTATATTTATTTTTAGTAAATTTTGATAGGAATCTATGTACACGTCTCCACACAACTGTTCTGTTTTACCTTTTGTGTAAGTGAACTCCAGATAAACTGGATCTATAATTTAATGTGTAACCATGAAATGCCTATTTGTGATTCAGTTTCATATTTCTCTCTAGCATCTTAACAGCTCAAATAATTTAAAATCTAATTACTTACGGATGAAATAATATATGTGGAATTTACTTCAAAATAATCCAGCATGGGGGGGGGGTAGGTGAAGGTACATACAGGTAGGACCACATTGGCAGGATTTAATAATTACTGATATTGAGTACTATTGACACAGGAGTTCATTTCACTATGATCTCTGCTTTTGAATATACGTGAAAATTTTCGTAATAACGTTTTTTTAAAATCCAGTTAACGGGGCACCTGGGTGGTTCAGTCAGTATAGCACCCGACTCTTGATTTCCACTCAGGTCACAATCTCACAGTTTGTGGGTTCGAGCTCCATGCTGACAGCACAGAGCCTGCTTGGGATTGTCCCTCTGACCCTCCCCCCCACGTGCTCTCAGTCTCTCTCTTTCTCAAAATAAATAAATAAACATTTTAAAACTAAATAAATAAAAATAAAATCCAATTTACTACTGCTCCAGTGTCAGACATAACTTCACAATTGAGTTTCTGTTTTACCCACATAGCAATTAATGTTTTACATGACACCTCATCAGTGCCAACACTCCTTTTATTTTTTTTTTCAACGTTTATTTATTTTTGAGAAACATAGCATGACGCGGGGCTCGAATTCACGAACCGTGAGGTCATGACCTGAGCTGAAGTCAGACACTTAACTGACTGAGCCACCCGGGCGCCCCTACCCAACGCTGTGAGGCGTTGGGGCTCCTGGGTGGCTCAGCTGAGTGTCTGACTCTTGGTTTCTGTTCGGGTCATGATCTTGCAGTTTTGTGGGTTTGAACCCCGCACTGGGCTGCGGAGCCTGCTTGGGACTCTCTCTCCCTCTCGCTCTGCCCCTTCCCGATTCACGTTGTCTCTTCCTCTCTCAAATATACTCTTATGAAAGAAAGAAACAAACACACAAACGGTGGGGCAATAAATGCCTTGGACATCCCTGGCTACAAAACCCTCAGATGTGGCTTAGCCTTGGAAACCGTCAACTCACATTGGCGAACATGACACTACGTAGGAAAGCAATGGTGCCCACTGGGAAATACGTGGAGACACATACAACCCCGTATACCCAAAGCACTTCACAATGGCTCCTAATCTAAATGATATGGGAGAAAACCCTTAATTAGCAGTGAGCTAACTTTTAGTAAGGAAGGACTTGGTATTTTATGGACTGATATTCCGTGGCACAAGTGCTGTTCTTTGTAGGCTGGCTGTCATCTGTAAGGAGGCAAAGACGTGAGGAAACATAATGAGGAATCATTGACACCAATACCGTACTTCATAATGAATAATGGATACAAGAGGGGAAACCGAGTAATAAAAACACACATTGGAACTAAGGTGATGCACTTCATAAATTGTTAGAGCATAAGGGGGGGGGTGGGCAGGGAAGGACAATGGAGTAAATATCACATTTCTAAATCATACTCCTAGAATTTTGGAGGTGTGAAAAAAATCTCAGAGATCATCTAATCCTCTATGCCAGTGGTTCACAAACTTGAGAGCGTACATCAGAATCCCTTGGATGGCTTGTTAAACAAAGACTGCCGCCGCCCCCCATCCCCGCCCCCTCAAGGTTTCCGATTCAGTAGAATGGATGCTGCTGGTCCCCAGAACACAATCAGGCAAGCACTGTGTTAAGCTCACTCCCATTGCCCTGTTCGTGTCTCCTTTGCAGGGTCACCAGTTACCACACTGGATTCCATGCTCCTCTGCGTGTGGGCCTTGCCCCTATTGGACAATTGCCTTTCTAAGAGCAAGGGACATAAATTTTCAGAAATGTTCCAGAGTCCAGATTCAATAAATATTTACAAGATAAATTAACTTGTTGAGTGAATGGAGTTTTCCCACTCATTTAGAGTCAAGTGTTTGCCAGTGTGTTAATATTCAGAATAGGGACACATTTGCATACCCGGATAGACAGAAGCTACTCAGTGACGACCAACAGCAAACACTGGCGATACTCAAAGCAAGACCAAAAGTCAGCTGGAACCAGAGCAACAAGTAGATGGCAAATTCTAGAGAGATCCAAGAGCTGCATCTCGGACTAGAGTTTTCTTTTTTTCTTTTTAGTTTATTTATTTACTTTGAGAGGAGGGGCGGGGGAGCAGAGAGAGGAAGAAAGAGAGAACCCTAAGCAGGCTCCATGCTGCCAGCACAGGGCTCAATCTCAGGAACTGAGAGGTCATGACCTAAGCCAAAATCAAGAGTCAGACGCTTAACTGACTGAGCCACCCAGGCGTCCCTCAGACTGGAGTTTTCAATCCAATATGGACTCTGACAAGCAGAAACTTGAGGTTCACTTTTGTCAAATGCGTTACTTTGACCTGAGGAGCTATAACCGAGTACTTTTCATCTCACACACCATCCAAAGAAAGGAATGCTTCCAAACTCATGTTTTGAAGTTTCTCAGAGCCTGGAAAATATCAGCACAGGTGGACTGATTCCTTTTCCCCATCCACCTTCTTCCTCCTAATATTTCCCAGAGGAAAGAAAAGAAGCACAACACGCTCTGCAGTGCCTGTCTGGAGAGTTCTCCAAGTCCGGGTGTTATGAATGTTCTAATACCCTCCAGTTTCCTGAAGTATCTTTGCATCATAGCAATGATCTGCTCCATGGCAAGTCAGCAGATTTAGTGTAAGAAAACGAACTATGCTGGGGCGTCTAAGCAATTCAGTCGCTTAAGCGCTGACTTCGGCTAAGGTCATGATCTCACGGTTCACAAGTTTGAGCCCCACATCGGGCTCTGTGCCGACAGCTCAGAGCCTGAAGCCTGTTTCAGATTCTATGTTTCCGTCTCTCTCTGCCCCTCCCCTGCTCACGTTCTGTCTCTCTCTCTCAAAAATAAACATTAAAAAATAATTTTTTTTAATTTTTTAAATGTTTATTTTTGAGACAGAGAGAGACAGAGCATGAGCAGGGGAGAGGCAGAGAGAGAGGGAGACATAGAATCCGAAGCAGGCTCCAAGCTGTGAGCACAGAGCCCAATGTGGGGCTTGAACCCACACACTGTGAGATCATGACCTGAGCTGAAGTCAGACGCTTAACCGACTGAGCAACCCAGGTGCCCCTAAAAAAAAAAATTTTTTTTAAAGAAAATGAACTATGTTCTGATTTCTGAATTTCACTACTTCTTTAAATATATGACAATAACACAAAGGTCAAGAGGAGAGTAATGGAAATATACTATTACAAACAGGGTTTTTCATCCATACACGAGATGGGATTATAACACTTGAAGGTAAACTGTGTAAGTTAAAGGTGTATACTAGGGGCGCCTGGGTGGCTCAGTCGGTTAAGCGTCCGACTTCAGCTCAGGTCACGATCTCACAGTCCTTGAGTTTGAGCCCCGCATCAGGCTCTGGGCTGATGGCTCAGGGCCTGGAGCCTGCTTCCGATTCTGTGTCTCCCTCTCTCTCTGCCCCTCCCCAGTTCATGCTCTGTCTCTTTCTGTCCCAAAAATAAATAAACGTTAAAAAAAAAAAAAGTGTATACTATAAACCCTAAAGCAGCCACTAAAGTAACAAAATAGAGAATGATAGCTAATAAGCCAAAAAAGGATATCTTTACTATATACAAAAATTTTCTATCCTTTACTATATACAAAAATAGTAAAAAAAAAAAAAGAAAAAAGAAAAAAAAAAAAAACAAAGACCAAAAAGGAGAAAAAAGGAATAAAGAACAGATGAAAAAAGCAGAAAACATATAGGAAGGTTCTAGATCTAAACCTAACCATATTCATAATCACTTAAAATATAAATGGTCTAAACAACCCAATTAACAGACAGAGTTCATCACACTGGATAAAAAAGTAACACTCTTCAAGGCAGTGAAGCATAACTCTCCACTCTTTAAGCATGAGCTGCACATAGTGACTCCCTTACCAAAAAGTACGTACAGAAGGGGGAGAAAAAAAGTAACTTTACAGGGGAGAACCCTGACAAATAGTACCTCAGCCAGGTGATCAAGGTTAACCTGAACAGGGATAAGTCCTGTTGATATTCCTCTGACATGGTGCGATTAGAATACACACTCTGTTCAAGTGCACATGAGACATTTACTTAAAGAAATTATATTCTGGGCTATAAAATAATTCTCCATAAACGTAAAATGATTTGAGCCACACAAAGTACGGCTCTTTGACAACAATGGAATTGAATTAGAAATCAGCAGCAGAAAGATCTCTGGAAAATCCACAAATATTTGGAAACCAAGCAATATACTGCTGGGTAACTCAGGGTCCGAGAACATAACAACAACAACAACAAAGTTTTAAAGTCTTTTGAACTGAATAAAAATAGAATCACACCGTATCGAAATTTGTGAGATGTCACTAAAACAGTACCCGGGAGGAAATGTACAGCACTAAACATCTATACAGCAAAAGAAAAACAGTCACAAAATCAGTGACCTAAAGAAACTAGAATAAGAAGAGCAAATTACACCCAAAGGAAGCAGAAGAAAGGAAATAACAAGGATCAGAATGAAAAGTCAATTAAATAGAAAACAGAAAAACAAAAGAGAATATCAATAAAACCAATAGCTGGTTCATCGAAAAGGTCAATTAAAGTGACAGACTTCTAAACCTTGGCGCTACTGACGTTTTGTCGCAATGGTTTTTTGTTTAGAGGATCTCTCCTGTTCACCATAGGTTCCTGAACAGCATCCCTGGTCTTGACCCACTAGATGCCAACAGCAAATGCCGCCCACCCCCCAACCCCTAACACACACAAGACATCGCCGCCATACATTACCTGTCTCTAGAAATCGCCAAGGGTTCCCAGCAGCAGTAGGGTAAACTTCAGCCCACGTTTCCCTCTGTAAAAAATATTAACTCAAAGCAAACTGACCTAAATGTAAAATGAAAAGTTTATAGGTTTACATTCTTTGATAGAGCTTTCCTAAGAGTTTTATAACTCTTAGAAAAAAATCTTTGTCACCTTGAGTTAGGCAAAAATTTCTCAAGGTACCATATCAAAAGTACAGTTCATAAAAGAATAAATTGATAAATTGGACTTCATTACAATTTAAAACTTCTGATCTTCAAAGATACTGTTAAGAGAACAGAAGACGAGGAATAGACTGAAAGTAACTCTTGCAAATAATGTATCTGATAAAGAACTTGTTTCTAGAAAATATAAAGAATCCGTGGGGGGACACCTGGGTGGCTCAGTTGGTTAAGCATCTGGCTTCAGCACAGATCTGATCTCCAGGTTCATGAGTTCAAGCCCTACATCAGGTTCTCTGCTGTCAGCATGGAGCCTGTGTCAGATCCTTTGTCACCCTCTCTCTCTCTCAAAAATAATTTGTAAAAAATTAAAAAAAAAAAAAAAAGTGGGGCTCCTGAGCAGCTCGGTTGGTTAAGTTTCTGACTTCCAGTCAGGTCGTAATCTCATGGTTTGGTTCGTGAGTTCAAGCCCTGCATTGGGCTCTGTGCTAACAGCTCAGAGCCTGGAGCCTACTTCAGATCCTGTGTCTTCCTCTTTCTCTCTGCCCCTCCCCTGCCCTGCTTGTGTGCACGCTCTCTCTCTCTTTCTTAAAAATAAATAAGTATATATATGTATACATATATAAAGAATTCTCAAAACTCAATAATAAGGAAACAACCAACCCAATAAAAAAAAATGGGCAAAAAATATACACAGAAACCTCAATAATGAAGATATATGGGTGGGAAATAAGCATATCATTAGTCATCAGGGAAATGCAAATTTAAACCACACTGAGAATACCACTACATCTCTAGTAGAAGTCTATGAAAAGCCTGACCATACCAAGTGTTGGCAAGGATGTAGAAGTCTCGCACACAACTTTGGGAATGTACAATGGTATAACCACTCCAAAACATAGATTTACCATGTGATCCAGCCATTCCACTCCTAAACACTTACCTTGGGGAAATAAAAGCAGATGCCTACACAAGACTGTATAATGTTCACAGTAGCTTTATTTTTAATAGTCAAAAACTGGAAGAAAAAAAAAAAGCCAAATGCCAATCAATGGGTATATGGACGAACGAACTGGGGCATATCCATACAGTGGAATACCATTCGGCAACAAAAAGGAATGACTCATTGATACACGCAATGTGGGGGAATCTCAAAATAATTATGCTAAGTGAAAGAAGCCAGACAAAAAAGAGACCCTGCTATATGATCCCATTTACGTAAAATTCTAAAAATACCAACTAATCCATAGAGTCAGAAAGCTATCTTTGGCTGTCTGGGGCAGGAGAATGCAGGTGTAGGGAGGGGCTGAAAGGAGAGATGGTTTCATAAATCTACACAGAAGTTAAAAACATGGCGAATTTCACACTCTAAACGTGTGGCTTACCATGTGTCAATTATACTCACCAGAGCCAGTGTAAGAATTATCACACTACGGGTGCCGAGTGGCTCAGTCAGCTAAGCATCCGGCTGTCAGTTTCAGCTCAGGTCATGATCTCACGGTTTTGTGAGTTCGAGCCCCGAGTCAGGCTCTGTGCTCACAGTGCGGAGCCTGCTTAGGATTCTCTCTCTCTCCCTCTATCTCTACCCCTCCCCCACTCACACTGTCTCTGTCTCTCTGAAAATAAATAAATAAACTTAAACTAAAAAAAAAAAAAAATTATCACACTAAACCACAAAGTGCAGACAGTGTAAGATAACCATCAAAAAAGAGCATAACCTGCAATTCAGTGAAGAATTACAGGCTTTAAACCTAAGGGATTCTACACTATTCCAGACCCACTCCTTTACTTGGTAAAAGTAGGAAAGGGGGGTGTATGACACAGGTCATTGGTCGATGTGAAAGCAAGGATAAAAAGTGAACGCACAGTGAAACCCTGAACAACAGGCTGTCGCATTTAACATTAATGTGATTTCTTAATTAAGATGTAGCCAATGGGAAATAGTTCATAATAAGAAAAAAAAGGAAAAATGCTTTAGGGTTTCCAGTTTGGCCTGTTCCACGCCCGGGAAGAACAGGTGCCTTCCTCCCACCACAGTCCCGAAGAACGCATCTTTTCCAGCACTGTCACGTATATATTGCCACCGCTCGTCCATCGAGACAGGGCCTCTGTCTTTTGATGTTGGCATTATGGTCAAATGTAAGTGTTTTGAGGTCAGAGAGCCTGATTTCCTATCCTAGGCTCTACCATTCACCTACCAGGTAACCTCAGAAGGTTACCTGATGCCCAGTTTTAGAGCCTATAAACCGGGGCTCACAGGCTACATGAGGATTCAATGGGAATTTATCCACACCTTGGCCTACAAGGAAGGCCCTGCTCGATCCTTCCCCTGATTACCGCCATGTCTTCACTTGGTCCTTTCCCACCAGCTGACAGTGTTCAGGCCCAACCAGCTTCTCCCAGTTCCAACAAATCCACACGCTGCCCAGCTCACTCCTGACTCAATGCTATTTCCACTGCCGATCTTCTTCCAAGTCTCTAACCTCCCCACCATCTCCCGCCCCAACAACATGGCCGGCTCCTTCTCATCAAAGACACAGCTTAACTGTCAGCTCCACAGAGAAGCCGTCTCACTAGTAACACAGAAGCCCCTGGTCTCGGTCTCAGCATCCCATGGTCTCCTTCCTTCTATTCAATGTTCACTCAACAAATAGTTCCCAAGGCCCTACCGCACGCCAGGCACCGTTCCAGGGTCTGAGGCTACAACAGTGGCCACGACAGCATGGATGGAGTGCAATCCAGTGGGGGAAGACGGACCATTCACAAGTGAGTAAAAAACAGAGTATGTTAGTTCCACCGTCATAAGGGCAACGGAGAGCTCTGTGCTGTCAGCTCGGGGCCTGGAGCCTGCTTTGGTTTCTGGGCGTCTCTCTCCATCTCTGCCCCTCCCCTGCTCACATTCTGTCTCTCTCCCTCAAAACTTAAAAAATAAATAAATAAGTGCCATGGAGAAAAATAAATTGTGAACAGGGGAAAAGGAACGGGGGTTGCAAGAGGGGCTGTGATTTTAAATCTGGGGTTTTGCCAAGGCTCACTGAGAACACAATTTTTTTTTTTAAGTTTCTTGATTTTGAGAGAGAGCATGCATGGGAGGGGCGCAGAGAGAGAGAGAGAGAGAGAGAGAGAGAGAGAGAATCTCAAGCAGGCCCGTGCTGTCAGCGCAGAGCCCTGACGTGAACCCACGTGTCATGAACTGTGAGATCATGTCCTGAGATGAAATCAAGAGTTGGCCGCTCAACCCACTGAGCCACCCAGGTGCCCTTCTGAAAACACAATAATGAGGAAAGAAGTGAAGGCGGTCAGGGAGGGAGCCAGACAGAAATGAGGGTTGGGCCGGGGGCATTCCAGGCAGAGGCAACAGCAAGTCCAAAGGTAACCTCAAACAGCAAGGAAACTGGTTTGGCTGCAGAAGTATGAGCAAGAAGAAGTACAGCAAAAAGGTGTAGGACTGGGGAAGGAGGAGGACCAGACGTGGGTAAGCTCTGGGCCCGCAGTCAGGTCTGCCTTCCACTCAGGGATGGGAAACCACTGAAGGGCTTTCAACAGGGAAGTGTGCGATCTGATGGACATTTTAAAATCTGCAATTAGTTTGCTAATGTTTTTCACGTTCTGTGAATCTTCCCCAGATCTTCCCCGCTGCTGGCGGGAACCACAGCAGTCCCCGTGCTGTTGTTAACTCCGGCACCTACCACAATACACTGTAGGCACTCAATAAATATGTATTAGATGAATGAGGTAATCTATGCAAAGCATTTACTGGTACAGAATAAGCACTCCATAAATGGTAACTATTTTTGTTTGCAACTCCAGATTTCAGCACAGTGGCCGACATATGGTAAAAGCTTATTTGAGTAAATGAATAATTTCGTGAAGTTATTAAAAATCTATATTAAAAACATATGATGAGTAATGACAAATTAATCAATTGCTTTTCACCGTGTTCCTTACTTATCAAGGCATGGCTGATTCTATTTTTTGAGCTTTACTTTAAATTGTTAAGCCACCATAGGGGCACCTGGGTGGCTCAATGGGTTAAGCATCTGACTTCGGTTCAGGTCATGATCTCATGGTCTGTGGGTTCAAGGCCCGGGTCAGGCTCTGTGCTAACAGATCAGAGCCTGAAGCCTGCTTCGGATTCTGGGTCCCCCTCTCTCTCTGCCCCTCCCCCACTCATACTCTGTCTCTTTCTCAAAAATAAACATTAAAAATAAATAAACTGTTAAACTACTGAGGGCACTACCTAGAATAATCCCATTGTGACTCAGTTCTCTAAACATACTGCAGTATCCCGCAAACACAATCAGCACCAATGCACTGAAATGTCTGTAAAATTTCTAATTGGGTGAACTTACTCACATGATCTTTTTTTTTTTTTTAGTAATCTTAATGTACAAGGTTAAGCTGACCCAAACTGGTTTGATTTTTATTTTTACTGAATTCAAATAAGGCTCAGTGAACTGAAACAGGTGAACAAAGAACTAAGAATTTCCACTTTTTATTTATTTTGACATCTCCAGAGTCTTTATCACCAAAAAAAAAAAAAAAAACTTAATGAGGATTACACCTGCTCCCTTCTCCCTCGTGGTGCTTTGGGGCAGGGGGCCATAATGGCGGGGCTAAGACCGTTTAGTAATTATCTCGGGAAAAGCTTCTGGAAGTCTCAACAGTTTTCCAGAAATAAAACTAAAGAAGGAGTCATGCATTCAGGTACAAAAACACGACAAATATTCCATCTCATAAAAGGTGAACACCCTCTCCTGGCGATATTTACAAGGTCTCAATGGCAGGGACCCAGAGCGGCAAAGGGCCAGGTATGGTTCAGATGTTTAATTGTAACCCCCAACCCTAAACGCGGCCGAACTCATCCTAGCACAACCATATAATATCTGCAAGGAGGACTTCGGAGCTATGGAAACTTTCAAAACAGCAGATGAAAGTTGCTTGAAATCAAACGAACTTCTAAAAAGAAAGAGATGCAGAAGTATAGAGCGGCTACAAAGAAGCGTCTCGGTTTGGCTCTGACTTGCTGGTGCTTGTACACAATCGTGCCTGCTAGCATCCAGCTCAGACGCTCCCTTCCATTAGGGGAGGGGAAAATAATAACTTTCGGAAATAACAAGCGTCCACAAAGGCAAATGTTACACGGGACTTCTCAAGCTCCATCTAATAAGGTGGCTCACGTAGTTTCGAGCAGCACCGATTCCACACAACTCTCCCCGCCCCCTGCTTTTTTTTTTTTTTTAACATTAGGAAAATAACCTAAGGAGGAAAAGGTGCTACCGTCAGACCCTCGAGGCAATTTCAGACAACAAAGACCCCAAACAATCAAAATGGAATTATAATCCGAGCAGTCCGAGCGGCCCCTGGCGCGGGGGCGCTTGGCTGCAGCGCCCGCCGCGGTTCCTGGAGCGCAGGGGCCGGCGGGTCCCTGCGCCCTCTCCAGCCCGGGTGCGCCCCGGCCCGCGGGTTCTCGGGGACTCGGGGCGAGCCTCGCGCCGCCCACGATTTGGCAATCTGTGAGCCGCTGCTCTCCACGTTCTATCTCACGCGGGGTTCAAAATCTTTCCCGCCCAGGCTTGACGCGGGGAAAGAAAACAATCAGCGGATCCCGAGCGCTGGGGCCTGGGCCGGGAGGGGGCGGCAGGGGGGATCAGGGCCGAGCCCCCAGCGCAGCCCCTTTCTGAGCCGGGCGGACCGGCGGGCTGGGGCCCGGAGGTGACACAAAGAAGCCGGAGAGACAAACGCCACCCGCTGGCGCTCGCTCCAATCCCCGGAGCGCCCCGCCCGCTGACAAGTTTGCGGCGCCCTCCACGCACCCCGCTCTCCCCACCTGGGCAAAGTTTCCGGTGGCCTGGCTCGGACCCCGACATCGGGTCGGTTCTCGTGCCTGCTGTCCCCCGCACTCTGCTCGGGGACCTTTCCCTCCCTCGCCCCCGCCCCTTCCCCTCCCTCCCGCTCTCCCTCCCCGCCACAGCCCGCTCTCTCCGGGGCGCACCGGGGTGCTAGGGCCCGCGGCCGCGCTCACCCGCCGCTGGCCTGGCGAGGGGCGAGGGCGCGGGCTGGGGCGGGCCCGGGTCGGCGCCCTGCTTGCCTTGCTCCCTCGATCGCGCCGTTTACTCGTCCTCCCGTCCGCTTTTTCGGTCCAGAAGGCTCGGGGCTCAGCAGAGCGCGCTCCGCTCCTTGGCGCTCGGAAAGCTGAAAACCACGCCCCGCGCCTTCCCCGCCCGCCGCCTGCCGCTGAGTCCCGCGCTCGCCGCTCCGCGGCCAGTGTGGAGCTAGCCCGAGAGCACCGGAGGCGGGGCCGCCCGCCTCCCTCCTCGCAGGCCCCGCGGCCGCCGTGGCCTGGCAACTTTCTTCCCAGGTTTTGGGACGTCAGAGAGGGAGGCGGGGAGATGCTAACTCAGAAAGCAGGTTAAAGACCGGGGGTAGAAAGAATGTCACAAACTCCCAAAAAAGCGTTTCTGCCGGATTTCATCTAGGAACTTCTCTAACCTTCCTGGACTCCTGGTTCTTTGAGTAAGAGAGTAAGGGAGTAAGAGAGCAGATGTGCAAATTAGCTACCAAACCTTGATCGAGTCATCTAACCTTTCTGGACCCTTTGTAAAATAAGGACTTGAGATTAGATGACCTTTACCATCTGGGTCAGTATTTCTAATAGCGTGGTCTAGACTTCAGGATCACCTGGAAGGTAGGGAAGGCCCTTGTTAAAATACAGAAGGCCTGCACAAGAACGGCCTCAGTCTTTTTTTTTTTTAAGTTTATTTATTTATTGAGAGAGAGAGGGAGAGAGAGACAGTGCAAGTGGGGGAAGGGCAGAGAGAGAAGGAGACAGAGAATCCCAAGCAGGCTCTGAGCTGACAGCATGGAGCCCTTATGGGGCTCTAATTCCAGAACCATGAGATCATGACCTGAGCAGAAATAAAAAATGAGGTGCTTACCCAGCTGAGCCACCCAGGCACCCCCAAGAACCACCTCAATCTTAAGATACTATATACATCTTCCAGATCTGAAATTCACTGGAAGCTAAATCCTTGGGAATCCATCCTGCAGATGCCAGTTTGATATCCCAGCAAATTACTCAATGCCTTTGGACTCGGGATGATGTCAGTTGACTCCCACTTACCCCCTGTATTGCTGCTGCAGCATTGCTAAGGCAGTCAAAATCCTAAATGAATGGTATTGTATCAACTCACTATTATTATGTAAAGAAGGGACTTTAAAATATTTCTCTAGTGTGTTTGTATTGCAATCAAATCACCTTCTTATAAATCCAAGCTCACCTATGTTGTATGGCTACAAAATCTTGCCTGGATTACCTAGTTAAATATGGTGCTTGTGATCCAAACCAAATGGTAAGGAGTAGACATTAGAGTTTTCATAATGCATGCAGTTAACACATGTTAATGAAAAAATAATCATTGTAAATTTTACCCACAACTAGGAACAATTATTTCAAAAACTTGTACCTCTATGAGTACCAGCATGATTCGGTTATTTGAAAAGCACATTTTACTGATGGTCAATGGCTCAACTCAACAAAACAGCACAGTATCAGTCTATGTGTCATTCCTTGAATTCCAAGATGATCATTCTGATAGTATTGCTTCTCTTCTTAGACTACCTAGGTTTACATTATTTAGTACTAATGGCTTGGATCTCAACAAAGGTCTATAAAGTAAGAAGATCCTTCTGGTCCTAGGGTGTCTTTTCATAGAACCGTTTTGCCTGATACAATACATACAAATCCAAGAGCCAATTTGGGGAAAGTTTGGGATCTCGGGTGTATGGAGCTGCTCTAACAAAGCATTATCTGTTATTTTCCTTTTCTGTTCTATTCATGCTATTCATTTCCATTTTACATCGGTTGCTTCCTTTAGAGTAAATGCTGCTAAATCATCATGGCAACAGTCTCTGGAGAAAATATTATGAATCATTTCTTAATTATTGTTCCCTTGTAGGCATCTATGCCACTAGTCCGCGAAATGAAAGGACTATTGTTCCGTATTGTGTCTAGTGCGCTCAAGAGAGTCCAGAATAAAGTGTCTCAGAATGTTTTCAGATGTCCCCAATTAGAGTCTTGTAATGATCTATGGTGTCTCCTAGACATGTCAGTTTGGATATAAAAGTAGTACCTACTTTCCAAACCAGCAAATTCGACCAATGGCAGGAGTACTGAAACAGATCCTCCACACTTTGAAATGAAAATAAAATGTAATGCTAAGCCAAACAGAGGCACACCCGGTTCTTTTGAAACACAACACTGAGCATGGGAACGGATGGCTCATGTGCTTCCAATCTCTGACTGTCAGGGTAAGGTTGCCATGAACCCAGCCCCGCCCACATTCTCCCATGCACCAAAAAACAGAGAGAGTACAACAACACAGTATGATGTCATGTTATGCCTCTCAGCTATTATTTACAACCAGCCTCTGTATTTATAGCAAAAGATCCCATTGGGCCCCACAGCCCACCTGAGGGACTTTGTCAGCTCCAGTTGTGCTAAAAACACACAAGTTTTGCAAATTGATCCAACTGAAAGCACATCCGTGGCTTGGTACACAAGCATGCTGTGGCATATGGTGAGTACTACCGAAGCAGACATTCAATACGGAATCGCACATGGCACTGAGCGGGACAAATAACATGGTCTGAGGCATTCAAGCAGGCTGGACATCCTCATGCCATTAAAGGAATTCAATTGACCACTCTTTGGGTGCCTGGGTGTTTCAGTTGCTTTAGCATTTGACTTCAGCTCAGGTCACGATCTCACAGTTCGTGAACTTGAGCCCCGCATCGGGTGTGCACGAGCCCCTCACAGAGTGAACACAAGCCCCGCTTCTCTCTCTCTCTCTCTCTCTCTCTCTCTCTCTGCCCCTCACTCACTTGTGCCCTCTCTAAATAAATAAATAAATTCTTCTAAAGAAACAATTGACCACTCTTTTTAAAAATTTTTTTATTTTTAACATGAAATTTATTGTCAAATTGCTTTCCATACAACACCCAGTGCTCATCCCAACAGGTGCCCTCCTCCATGCCCATCACCTCTTTTCCCCTCCTTCCCGCCCCCCCATGACCACTCTTAAATTAAGCCGCAACTTCTCTGTCGAAGCATGGATTGCTCAGAACTAGAATCGTTGTTTACATTCCTGTATCCCACACTAGACTTGCCCAGATCCTCGTCTTGGCATCCACAGAGCCTAAATAAGAATGGCAACGGATTTTATACCAGGAGCAAATCCTAGTCTTGAATTTGGGTGCTGTATTGAGAAGGATTGTAGCGCTTCATCTAAATTTAGCAAGAAAGGATACAAATTGAATAGTAACTAAGTCTCTGCCAGGGGCACAGAAGGAGGAGGAATTGACACTAGTATCATATATTTATCAACCCTGATGATAATAGAAAATAATAATGTTAAATGATTGGCCAGATGGATAAGTGAGTTTAAAGAACAACACAAAGTATCTTTAGCTGAAGGGGCGGCTATTATGTTACTTAATCTGAGGCAGGATGAGACCATCTTATTACTTACTTCTATTTTTTTTTAATGTTTATTTTTGAGAAAGCACAAGTGGGGAAGGGGCAGAGAGAAGGGGACAGAGGATCAGAAGCAGGCTTTGCACTGACAGCAGTGAGCCCGATGTCAGGCTCAAACTCGTGAGCCGCAAGATTATGACCTGAGTGGAAGTCAGAGGCTCAACCCACTGAGCCACCCAGGCACCTTGCTACCAACCCACTGAGCCACCCAGGCACCCAGCTACTTGCTTCTATTTTATCAACAAAGTTACTACTGGGATGCCTGGGTGGCTCAGTGGGTTAAGCGTCTGACTTGAATTGGGCTCAGGTCAGGATCTCCCAGTTCCTGAGATAGGGACCCACATTGGGCTCTGTGCTGATGGTGGGGAGCCTGTTTGGGGTTCTCTCTCAAAATAAATAAATAAACTTTAAACAACAACAACAAAGTTAGTATAAATACAAAAGGAGATTGGCTTAGAGCTAAACACTCCCTGTTAGGATGCTAGGTCTGCTGATCTCAAGGGACAATCTTTCACCACGATATTTTTTACCATATTGGGAGCCGTTGTTTAAGCCAGGGATGAAAATAGCTGGCCAGGAAAATGGCTCTGTTCCTCTTTGTCCAAGAGTCCAATCACACCCTGTAAAGGTCTGAGCTCTTATCTCATTCTGCTCTTGTTTCCTGCCAAACCTGGAAAACTAACAGGAAAAAATGTTGGCTAATTGCTCCCTTGACCAAAATGATCTCTCTGGCCATTGTCCTGATTCGAGTAGAAAGTTGGGTCCAGCAACCTGTCATGCTCTGCCAATTTATGCAGTAGATGGTCTGCTAAAATACTGAGCCAATCAATCAAGTTTCTGCCAGTTGAATCAGAGAGGCCAACATTCTAGAGTTGGAAGAAAAACTAAAACGAGTATGTCACAATTCAGGTAATATATATGTAAAATGCTAAGCATGGAGCCTGGCAGGCAGTAAGCACTCAACAAATAATAGCTGTTACTGCAATACTTTTAGTCAGCAACAGTGGGTATTATTTCAAAGGCACTTCTATTGCACTGGTAAACTATAGTACTGAATTAAAGAAATATCCCATAGCACACCTTATTTTACACAGAAGACAGACAGGCTAGAGAAAATATTTGCCTAATGGCATAAAACTAGTACTGGCAGTCCCTGGATGAGAATTTAGAGAAGTTTTTAGCAGAAATAAATGTATCATTTAGAAGAATCCTGTTGTATATATCTTGTTGTTTGTTTTACTCTCAAACGCAAATCATTGAATTAACCATACTATTCAATTTACAATACAAAACAATAAAGGGGCACCTGGGTGGCTCAGTCAGAGGAGTGTCCAACTCTTAATTTTGGCTCAGGTCCTGATCTCTCAGTTCCTGAGATCAAGCCCTACTTCTGGCTCTGTGCCAACAGCACAGAGCCTTCTTGGGATTCTCTCTCCCTCTCTCTCTAAAGCTCTGCCACTCATGTGCATTCTCTCTCTCAAAATAAATAAACAAACTTTAAAAAATAACAATAAAAATAAGAGACATCAACATCTCTCTAAAGCCAATGCAGGTCTAAAGGATCATTTTAGAGGTACAAAAAATCTAAACAACATAATAAAGTAGATCTCATGGATATATTCACATGTATAACTCAAAAATAGAGTATCCTTTCTTCCTGAGCACATATGGACTCAGTCATGAAAACTGACTTTGTACTGTGTTACTCCTCAATGATAGAATAAACTATGAATAATGCAAATAGTATTTTAATTAAATAATAATAGTAATAAACACTATAATAAAACTAAAAGTTAATAACAAAATCAGAAAACAAACAATCCTTTTCACCTAGAAAGTTTAAAGTGTGCTATTAAATGAGTATTGGATGAGATGAAAACTAGTATACAAAGTGAAGTCATAGTTTCTAAAAACTAACAAATAATGGAAATAATATATATCTACATAAAAATATAATCTATAAAAAATCAGTGATTAGGGGAAAACATGTAGCCTTCAAGTATTTATACAACAAAAATAAAAGAATGACTATAAATGAATTCTATTTCTAATTCAAAAAGCTAAACCATAGTCAACTCATCTTCCACAAAGCAGGAAAGAATATCCAATAGAAAAAAGACAGTCTCTTCAACAAATGGTGTTGGGAAAACTGGACAGCAACATACAAAAAAATAAAACTGGACCACTTTCTTACACCATATACAAAAATAAACTGAAAATGGATGAAAGACCTAAATGTGAGACAGAAAACCATCAAAGTCCTGGAAGAGAACATAGGCAGTAGCCTTTTTGACCTCGGCCGCAGCAACTTCTTACTAGACATGTCGCCAGAGGCAAGGGAAACAAAGGCAAAAATAAACTATTGGGACTTCATCAAAATAAGACGCTTCTGCACAGCAAAGGAAACAATCGACAAAACTAAAAGGCAGTCTATGTAATGGGAGACGATATTTTCAAATGATATATCTGATAAAGGGTTAGTAACCAAAATCTATAAAGAATTTAGCAAACTCAACACCCAAAAAACAAATAATCCAGTGACAAAATGGGCAAAAGCCATGAATAGATGCTTCTCCAAAGAAGACATCTATTTGGCTAAGACACAAGACAAGATGCTCAACATCACTCACCATCAGGGAAATACAAATTAAAACCACAATGAGCTATTACCTCACACCTGTCAGAATGGCTAAAATTAACAACACAGGAAACATCAGGTGTTAGCAAGGATTTGGAGATAAGGGGAACCCTCTTACATTGTTGGTGGGAATGCAAACTGGTGCAGCCACTCTGGAAAACAGTATGGAGCTTCCTCAAAAAGTTAAAAATAGAACTACCCTATGATCCAGCAATTGCACTACTAGGTATCTACCCAAAGGATACAAAAATACAGATTTGCAAGGGTACATGCACCCTGATGTTTATAGTAGCATTATCGACAATAGCCAAGCTATGGAGAGGGCCCAAATATCCATCGACTGATGAATGAATAAAGGAAATGTGGTATATATATCATATATACATATATATAATATATATGTATTATGATGGATTATTACTCAGCCTTCAAAAGAATGAAATCTTGCCATTTGCAATGATGTGGATGGAGCTAGAGTGTATCATGCTAAATGAAATGAGTCAGTCAGAGAAAGACAAATACCACATGATTTCACTCACATGTGGAATTTGAGAAACAAAACAGATAAACATATGGGGGGGGGGAGGTAAGAGAGAGGGAAACAAACCATGAGAGACTCTTAAAAATAGAGAACAAACTAAGGGTTAATGGAGGGAGGAAGTGGGGGTGGTAGGTTAGATGGGTGATTGGTATTAAGGAGGGCACCTGTTATGATGAGCACAACATATTGTATGTAATTAGTGAATCACTGAATTCTCCTGAAACCAATAGTGCACTGTATATTAACTAACTAGAATTTAAATTAAAATTTGGGGGAAAAAGAGCTAAACTAAAGAAAAGCAGAAGGAATAAAATAAAGATAAAAACAGAAATCAATGAAGTTGAATACATAAAACCAATAAAACTAATAAATAAAATAAATCTGCTGACTTTTGAAGAAAAAAAAGATTTCAATGACAGACCATTAAGAAACCTAATCCAGAAAAAAAGGAAAAAAGCATAAACATTCAAAATAAGAAATGATAAGAGAGCTGGCCATTGAAATAGAAAGTGACATGGCATTATGTAATTATTTTCATAGTATTATGAAAATACATTTGAAAACCTAGACTACAAAATGCCCAAATTATTCCCACTAAATATAGAAAGTCTTGAAAAACCAATTTTATTAGAAGAAATAAAGATATCCAAGAACAATCCACACAAAAAAACTACCAGGCCAAATGATTTCACAAAGAAATTCTTCTAAATCCTCAAAGATCTGATGATACATAGATGATATCATCTGATGATACCTAGATGATACATACATTGTTTCAGAGCATTTCAAAAGAAGAAAGCGTTCCAAATTGGTTTTATTTTGGAAGCCAGTATAACATCATTTCAAAATATGACAAATATTGCACAACTCTCATTGACAGATATGGATATAAAAAATTCTAAATCAAATATTAGAATCAGAATCCAAAAGCATATCTAAAAAAATTATGCAGGGCACCTGGTGAGCCCCACATCAGGCTCCACACTGACAGTGCAGAGCATGCTAGGGGTTCTCTCCCTCCCTCTCTCTCCACGCCTCCTTCCTTTTGTTTCCCTCCCTCACTCTTTTTTCTCTCTCAAAATAAATAAATAAACATTTCAAAAATTATGCAATCCTACTGCTTAGTATTTACTCAAATGAGCTGAAAACTTCTATCCATACATAAACCTGTATGGATGTTTGTAGCAGTTTTATTCATAATGGCCAAAACTTGGAAGCAACTAATATATCCTTCAGTAGATGATAAATAAATTGTGGTTCATCCAGGCAATGGAATATCATTCAGTGCTAAAAAGAAATGAGCTATCAAGCCATGAAAAGGCACAGAAGAAACTTAAATGCATGTTACTAAGTGAAAGAAGCTAATCTGAAAACACTACACACTGTATGACTCCAAAAATATGACACTCTAAAAAAGGCAGAACTGTGGGGACAATAAAATGGTCAGTGCTTTCCAGGGAGTCGGGGGAAAGAAGGATGAATAAGTGGGCCACAAATGACTTTTAGGGCAGCAAAACTATTCTGCATGATAATATAATGGTGGATACATGTCATTACACAATTGTCCAAACCCGTAGAATATACAACACCAAGAGCAAACCCTAATGTAAACTATAGACTTTGAGTGAAAATGATTTCTCAATATAGGTTCATCATTTATAACAAATGTACTACCCTGATGGAGGATGTTGATAGAGGGAGAGGCTTTGTGTGTAGAGGGCAGGAGGTATATGGAAACTCTCTGTACCTTCCTCTTAATTTTTGTGTAAACCTAAAACTGCTAAAAAAAAAAAAAGGCTAATAAAACTTTAAAAAACAAAACAGCAGGGGTGCCTGGGTGGCTCAGTCGGATAAGCATCCCACTTCAGCTCAGGTCATGATCTCATAGTTCATGAGTTCGAGCCTCATGTCGGGCTCTGTGCTGGCAGCTCAGAGCCTGGACCCTGCTTCGGATTCTTTGTCTCCCTCTCTCTCTGCCCCTCCTCACTGGTGCTGTCTCTCTCTCATTCTGTGTCTCTCAAAAATAAACATTAAAATAAACAAACAAACAAACAACAAACAGCAACAACAACAAAAAATCTTTATGACCAAGATGGATTTATTCTGAGAATATAAGGATGGTTTCACACTAAGAAGACCATTAATATAATTTACCCAGTGATATAATATATACAAGGAAGAAATGATAAGATTAGTTCCATAGTGCTGAAAAGATCTTTGACACAAGTCAATATCTATTTCTGTTTTTTTGTTTGTTGGTTTGTCTGTTTTTAAGTAGGCTCCACATCCAGTGTGGAGCCCAACATGGGTCTTGAACTCACAACCATGAGATCAAGACCTGAACTGAGATCAAGAGTCGGCTGCTAAACCGACTGAACCACCCAGGCACTCCTCTATTTCTGTTTTTAAAAATTCAATAAAATAGAAATGGATAGATATTTCATAACGTAATAAAATATACCTCAGCATCTTACTTACAGGGAAACATTAGTGGCATTCCTACCAAGGTCAGGAACAAAGCAAGAATGCTCACTATCTCCACGGTACTTTTTTTTTTTTTTTTTTTTTTTTTAAGTAAGCTTCACATCCAGTGCAGAGCCTAACACAAGGCTTGAATTCATGACTCTGAGATCAAGACCTGAGCTGAGATCATGAGTCAGATACTTAACCCACCTACCTAACTGAGCCACCCAGGCACCCCAATAACTTATTATTTTAATGGAGATTAGCCAATATAATAAGACAAAACAATTCAATTTAAAGGCATAAAGTTGAAAATAAGTGAAATTACATTGCTGATGTTATGAAAATACACTTAGAAAACTCCAAAAATAAATACTAAAGCTAACACAGACACTAAAGAATTTAGTAACATTGCTAGGTTTAAAATTAACATACAGGGATGCCTGGGTGGCTCAGTCAGTTAAGCCTCTGACTTCGGCTTAGGTCATGATCTCATAGTGAGTTTAAGCCCCCCTCCATCGGGCTCTGTGCTGACAGCTCAGCGCCTGGAGTCTGTTTCAGATTCTGTGTCTCCTTCTCTCTCTGCCCCTCCCCTGCTTGCACTCTGTCTCAATCTCTCTCTCTCTCTCAAAAAAAAGCATTAAAAATAATAATAAAAGTAAATTAAATTAACATACAAAAACAACACCCTTCATATATATCAAACAATAAAAGAGTTAATGTAAAACTAAATCATGTTTACAAAAGCAACAAAAAATAAAATACTTAAAGGTAAATTTAACAAGAAACATGCAAATTTATATGAAAAAAATCTTTAAATACTCTTCAAAGACACAATACTTGCCTTGAACAAATGAAAAACAAAGGATTTCATGCTCTTGGATAAAGGAAATAAAATTAAAAAGATGTCAATTTTATTCAGAATTAACATATAAATGTAAGGCAATCCCATAATGGTACTCACATGATTTTTTTTTCCCCTCTGGAGTTAAGTAAGTTGATAAGCAAAGTCAAAAGACTGACAAATTGGGAAGAGGTATTGCTATTTAATTGGCAAAGGGCTAATTACCATAATGTATGTTTAAAAATGAGTAGAATAATCAAAATCCAATAGAAAAAATGGGAAAAAGACATGAACAGGCAATTCACAGAAAAAGATATATAAATAGATATAGAAGATAAATAAACAGGGGTGCCTGGGTGGCTCAGTCAGTTGAACATCCAACTTCAGCTCAGATCATGATCTCATGGTTCGTGGGTTCAAGTCCCACATTGGGCTCTTTGCTGACAGCTCAGAGCCTGGAGCCTGCTTGAAGTTCTGTGTTCCCCTCTCTCTCTCCCCCTCCCCTGCTCACACTGTCTCTCTCTCTCTCTCTCTCTCTCTCTCTCAAAAATAAATAAAACATGAATATATAAATAGATATATAAACAGATCTCAAACATATCTATCTCAACTTCATAAAAGAAATCCAAATTAAAACTACACTGAAATCTCATCTAATACCTATTAGTCTGGCAAAAAATTTAAAGGTCTGACAATGCACTCTGTTCATGTGGCTCTGTGGAAAAACACTCTCATATGTTGTTGCTGAATGCAAAATTGTTCAATGCCATATAGAGAAAAAAATTGGCAATATCTAGCAAAGCTACATATAATCCCACTAAGAATTTGCCCTGAGGACATAGTTGCAGAAAAACAAAACAAAATATGCACAAGGTTTTCCACTGCAGCACTATTTGTTCCCCTGCCAGATGATTTCTCTTGGGTTTTGACAATGGGAGACCAAGATAGGAAGGCAGAAAGGGAGAAGACACTTGCTTCCTGCTTCTAGTTCCAGTCAGATCCTTCCAGCAGCATGAAGACAGCTATACCTCTAGCCTCTGCTGCTGTTGGCACTCACTGTGTCAATTGCTTGGCACCTTCCTCCCAGGAGTTCCACCACCAATCTCAGAATGCTCCTCCAAACATCTGAGCGCTAGCTGTGATGCACCTGAGCACCAGGCCAATGGTGCCCACCAGAAATTACAGGTGGGCCAGTGGTTGCAGGCAACAAAGCACAGCCTGTGGGAGCCCTTCCTCCAAGTCCCTAGATTCTATGCATGCTAGCTCTTCCATTTTGTTCCCTAGCCCAACAGTCTGGTCTTCTTCCTACAGCTGTTAATTAAAGAAGGCCTAAATAGGTGGAAGGATATATCTTATTCATGTAATGGCAATGAGCAAACTACACTTGGCAGAGACATCATCAAAATTGGGGTCTCTGAAGGATCCCAGAAAGCAAAACCAGTATCCAGGTTAAACTGCTTACTTTGGTGCTGTTACTTGAAAGAGAAAAATGTCTATATTTTTTAAGCCCTCTATTTTGGGTTCTTTTTTCCATAACAAGCTTAGCCTTACCCACACTAAGATACTGGATTAAAGATTTAGATGTAGGGGCACCTGGGTGGCCCAGTTGTTTGAGCAACTGACTCTTGATCTTGGCTCAGGTCATGATTCCAGGGTGGTGGGATGGAGCCCTGTATCGGGCTCCATGCTGAGCATGGAGCCTGTTTAAGATTCTCTCTCTCTCTCCCTCTGCCCTCTCCCCTGCTCAAGTGCGTGCTCTCTCTCTCTCTCTCTCTCTCTCTCTCTCAGAAAAAGGTGGAGGGAGAGCTGAAAAGACAAATCACAGGAAGGAGATATTTTTGGCACACATAATAAACAAAGATCTAGAATCCAGAATATATTGTGAAAATTAAGGGAAACTTCACTAAAATGGAGTCAGCAGGTTCAGTAGGGGGAGCTCTCATGCCCTACTACTTGTTAATTGCAGACCCAACAGGAAGAGAGGCACCTTGCAGGTGGATGCTACTTTATTATCTTAGAAGAGGAAGAAAGGATACCTCCTCCCCGGCAACAGCCCAGCCAATGAGAAACTGTCAGACTGTCATAACTCAGCCAATGAAAAGCTACTATACCTCCAACTCCCAATTTATGCCAATGGACTTTTTTGTTTATAACAGCTTTTCCAACATCCCCCTTTCCTCTATAAAGGAGTGTAGCTCTCCTTTGTTTGTTGGACTTGCCTATAGACTTTGCCAAAGCTAGCTTTCCCAAATTGCAATTCCTTGCTATTGCTGAAAAAAACTCATCTTTTGCTAATAAAATAACTGAGAAGTTTCATTTTCAAGGTTAACAACATGGAGAACTTGTACAAAATAGATTGGAAATAGCAGACAAATAGAATACTCGAACTGCAACTTTAAAGAAGAGAAAATCTCAAGGGTCAATAAGTGGGAAAAAATGTTCCACCTTATTACTAATCAGAAAAGTTAGAATAAGACCCTAGTGAGGTAACATTTTACACACTAGCTACTGGATAAATGAAGAAATCAGAAAGTATCAAGTGCTAATGAAGACATAGATCTACAGGAACTCTTAGACACTGCTAGTGCGAGTGTAAGTTGGTAAAATTGTCTTGAAGATCAACTCGCGTTATCTGGTAAAACTAAAAATTTGCAAAGCCTGAGATGGAAGAGTTCCACTTCTAGGTATACACCGTGTCTATCTGGGACCAGCACAAAATGTACATGTATGTGATATACCCAAAAATGTATATGTATAAAAATGACTCAGGTATATGTTTCTAGTAGTATTATATTTAAAATAAACTTGTTTGAGGAATAATCTAATTAGAATAAAATGCACAGATTTCAGTTCGATGAGTTTTGGTGAACATATATACCCATGCTACCATTTCCACAATCAAAATGTAGAACATTTACATAACTCCAGAAATCTCTCCTGTGCCTCTTTATAGTCAATTCCTTCCTCCAGGCAACCATAGATTGGTTTTACCTGCTCTAGACTTTATATAAATGAAATTATACAGTACAAATTATTTTGTGTGGGCTTTTTTCTCTTAAAAGAATGTTTTTGAGATTTGTTGTGGGGGAAGAAATTTCTGTTACCCCCCTAAGGTCTTTCTAGTTGGACTAAGAATCAAATCGACATGAGACAGATTAACAGGAGAAAATCAAATTTACCTTTATAGGTATACAGAATCCACATAGATATGGAATTTCAGAGACAGGCAACATCAGGCTTATCTGAGGTAAAGAGAAGGGTAGAGTTAGGGGTATACAAAGAAAAGGAGGACCATTAGCAGGAAGGTGAGAGGAGATGTTTGGAAAACAAAGGTTGCTCTGCTCTGCAGACAAGTTTCTTAGATAAGGAGGAATCTCTGTGAATAGCTCTCTTCCTGGTACAAGTAGGTAGTTGAGGGGGCATGTAAAGAGCTTTTCCTGAGTCTACTAGATTTTGATTGCTTTTAACTCAAGATAATCTTCCTGCCAAAGTGGTCTATCTTGGGTCAGCCTGCCCTTGCCCCTACAGATTCATTTGTGTTTTCGTATGTAACAGCAGTTTGTTCATTTTTACTGCTAGCTAATATCATACTCACTGATGGCTACTGGATCGTTTCCAGTTGGGATTATTATAGATAAGTCTGCTGTAAATATTCTGTACAAATCATATTATAGGCATATGTTTCCATTTCTCTTGGGTAAATACCTAGGAGTGCAATTGCTATGAAACTGAGTGGATGTATGCTTAATTTTATATAAAATTGTGAAATTGTTTTTCAAAGTGATAGGACCGTTTTACACTTCCACGGGCAATGTACAATATTTCCAATTACCACACTTGGTATCATCAGTCTTTTTAATGTTAATCATTCCAATGGATGTGAAGAGGTATGTCAATGTGGTTTTGATATGCATTTCCTTAATGATTAGTGATATTGAGCATCTTTCCATTTGCTGATTAGACTTTAATATATGTATGTGCCTACATAGACATTTATGTGTGTATATCTTCTTTTGTGAAGTGTCTGTTGAAATATTTTGTCCATTTTAATTGAACTATTCGTTTTTATTTTGTTGTTAGAGTTCTTTATACAAGCATCATATTTATGTACTAGCTTGCAAACATTTTCTCCCAGCCTGTAATTTGACTTTTTATTTGTTTTTTAAAGTTTATTTCTTTATTTGGTGCATGTGTATGCGCATGCGCTCACGCACAAGAGAGAGCGAGCAGGGGAAGAGCACAGAGGGAGAGGGAGAGGGAGAGAGAATCCCAAGCAGGCTCCACACTGTTAGCACAGAGACCAACTCGGGGCTCAAACTCACCAACTGTGAGATCATGACCTGAGCTGAGATCAAGAGTCCAACACTTAACCAACTGAGCCATCCAGGCACCCCCTTACTTTTCACTTTCTTATAAGTATCTTTGGAAAACCACAGATTTGGTTTTTGTTGTTATTGTTTGAATTTGAATATATAAAATATCAACACACAGGTATTCAGTTCATAAAGGAAGAAAGTAATGCTCACTATAGGTCATTTGCCAAGGCCTCTCAATTGAATAAGTCTTTAATTGTGGATTATGTGGTAGCAATATGTTTAAAACTTTTTGAAGAACAGTCAGATATTTTTCCAAAGTGCACCATTTTATAATCCCACCAGCAATGCATGATGGTTCCAATTTTTCCATATTCTCACCAACACTTAATTATTGTCTGTCTTTTTCATTTTAGCTGTTCTACTATGTGTCAAGTAGTATCTCATTGTGGTTTTCATTTGCATGTTGAACATCTTTTATGCACTTACTGGCTATTTACATATCTTCTTTGGAGAAATGTCTATTCAGATGCTTTGCTCATTTTAAAAATGAGGTTGTTTGTGTTTTTATTTTTGAGTTGTAAGAATTCTTTACTCATTCTGAATATAAGTCCCTTTTCTGATATATGATTTGCAAATATTTTCTCTCCCATTCTGTGTATTGGTTTTTCATTTCTTGATGATTTCCTTTAAAGTACAAAAGGTAATAATAATGATAATAATAACGTACAGAAGGTTGTAATTCAGACAAAGTCCAATTTACCTATTTTTCCTTTTGTTACTATGTTTTTTGAGAAACCATCACCTAACCTAAAGCCATGAAGATACACACCTAAGTTTTCTTCTACGAGTTTTATGGTTTTAGTTCTTACCTTTAGGTCAATGATGCATTTGGAGTTAATTTTCACATATAGTGTGATGTGGGAATCCAGCTTCATTCGTTTCCATGTGAATATCCAATTTTCATGTGTCCCAACACCATTCACTGAAAAAACTATTTTTCCCCATCAGATTTCTTGGCACCCATGTTGAAAACAATTGACCATAAATGTAAGAGTTATTTATTCCTTCCTGTACTTCTGAATTTACATCTTATATCATTGCCTACATCTTTAAGAATTCCCCTTAGCATTTCTTTCTTTTTTTTTTTTTTAATGTATTTATTTTGAGAGAGAGAGCGATAGCAGGGGAGGGTCAGAGAGAGCGAGACAGAGGATCTGAAGCAGGCTCCACACCAACAGCGGTGAACCAGATGGGGGGCTCAAACCCACAAACCGTGAGATCATGACCTGAGCCAGTCAGACGCTTAACCGACTGAGCCACCCAGGTGCCCCTCCCTTAGCATTTCTTGTGTCAGCATTATTTATAATAGCAAAACAAATTAAAGGCCCCAAATGTCCATAGATAAAAGAGTGGATTAGAAAAAATGAGTTATTTTCTTACTAGAGAATATCATCTAACCGTGAAAATGAATCTACAACAACTATTTACAAAAACAGACAACTCATAGAAATAGAATATTAAGAACTCTGCTTTTATTCTGTATGAGAATTCCTTGTAGTGATTTGAGCAGAGGAAGAATATTATTGGACTGATATTTTAACAGGATTCTTTTGGGTGCTGTGTTGAGAACCCACTACGGGTGGGGAGGAGTGCAAGGGCAGAAGTTGTCAGATCCACTGTGAGGCTATTGTAATAATTCAGGCAAAAGATGATGGTGTCTTGGGCCAAGATGGTGGCTGTGGAATGATGAGAAGTGGTAGAATTCTGGATATACTTTGAAGGTACATTTGACATAATACGGGAGGTATTGGTAAAGGAGAGGAATCAAGTAGGTTCAGAATGAAAGGAAAATTAATCAATGTTCAAGTATTGTTTCAAACAATAGCATAGTTGATATAATGATATTGCAGAAAATTGTGAAGCATAGTAAGTGAAAGGAGTCAGTGATCCCAATGTTTTTAGTCTGAACACATGGAAGAATAAAGTCTTATGTTATTATCTGCACTTTTCTATATGTTGGAAATATTTTTTTAATGTTTGTTTATTTTTGAGAGAGAGAGACAGAGAGAGAGGCAGAGCGTGAGCAGGGGAGGGACAGAGAGAGGGAGACACAGAATCCCAAGCAGGCTCCAGGCTCCAAGCTGTCAGCACAGAGCCCAACACGAGGCTCAAACCCATTAACCGTCAGATCATGACTTGAGCCAAAGTCATGACGCTTAACCAACTGAGCCATCTAGGTGCCCCTGAAAATACTTTATTATACACAAATGCTGAGAATATTTTTAATAATTATTATAAATATGAATTAAAATATTAATTAAAACTTTGGAGATTTTCAAAATTAGGTTACTATTTAAGGAATGAGATACTAAAAAAACACTAGTGGAAGCATCTCAAAAACAAATGTGTCTTTTAAAACTTTTCCATAAAACTTTGTATTATACTAATTATTATGTATGCATGATACAGTGGTTTACCTATTTTTTTTAACAGTTTTTTATTGATGTATCTTTAGCACCAAGAAAAAGAGCAGCAGCCATTTGTTGAATAAATGAGCAAAGAAAGCCTTATTTATTCTCCCGATCCAATTCTTCCCTTTACTTATTATTTAAGCTCCACAGATGCTGTGGTTGATTTACACTGTTCTGCATGTTAAAAAGTAAGAGACAGCAATATATTTGTGTCATTATTATTAGAGTAAATGTCAGTAATTATTAAATCTGAAGAAATTGAAAGAAAAACTCAGAGATAAATGTTTAAGAGATATTTTCATCTGTGAAATATATGAACAAGTTAAATTAAGAAACTCAGATTTCCTTATATATTCTTCATTATGCATATCTTGGAAGGTGTCTACTTACAAGAGATTACAAAAAATAAGACTACCTTTTGAGATAGAAGATAGAGCTGCTTATGTTCTGTAGGGCAGGATTCTATGTTGGTACATTTATCATTCTTGCTGGGTGATAGCAAAGCTGACTCGATTAACACCGTGGTTATTTAAGTGTGGTTAGCATACCACTGAGCGCTCATGTGGTTATTTTAGTTGAGGATACCCACGCATACAGTTTTTAAAAAGTAAATCTGTGATTCTATAGATATCAGTGTTTAGGACTAGGTTAAAGTAGGTATTACAATGAAAGGAATCGGAGTTAAAATTATTTTTAAAACAATAGCACACTTGGCATGATGATATTGCAAAAATTGTGAAGATAGTAAGTGAAAGACAGTAAGTTTTAGAAACATTGGTTTAAGGAATAAGGAAGGCGACAGAGCACATTGTATGCCATTAATAATGAGTTATTAATCTGATGGGCTTTGAAAGATCTGAATAGATATTATTTCTTCTTCCTTTATTATTTTTTTTAAGATTGTATTTTCAAGTGATCATCGCCCAATGTGGGAGTTGAACTTACAACCCCGAGATCAAGAATTCCACACTCCACCAGCTGAGCCAGCAAAGGCACCCCTGGGCACATACTATTTCTAAATGATCCATGGGCAATTAATCAAAAACAAAGGATAAACAAATTATCTTAAAGAAAAGATGCTAGTACTTAGCTGTGGTGTTATCGTATACAAAGATATGTAGCACTTGTGTCCATCAGTGGTCAGCTCACTGAGTGTTTATTGGTCTGTTTTATGTCTCTCTTCACATACATTATCTAACTGAGAAAGAGAAGTACAAGAAGACTGGGGCTATATCTGTGTGTTTTACCTCCTTTGGTATTGGCAGAGCAGAACATATATGTGGATATTTAGTAAATATTTTAATATTAATGAAATAATAGTATAAAACATGATTTGATTCAAAAACAACTATTTCTTAAAGAATAATATGTGTACAGGAAAAAACCATATATTATAACTACATAGTTCAGTGAATTTCTACAAACCGAATGAACTCATACAACTTCATTTACCTTTTGTTTTTAAAGCGTCTGCATTGCCTGAACTTATTCAAGTTTACCTGAATGAAATAGAGACCACTCATCAGTATTTCATGCCATGTCATATCTTAGAACTTCATAACTGTTGATGCTTTTCATTTTTAAAATCTACATGAGCTTATTTTTTGTATTTTTTTTCTTCCGCCTCAATTTGGGGGGGGAGGGAGTTACCATTAAGACATTATCTCTGGAGTGCCATATAGAATCGTATTTATTTTAAACACCTTGAAATTCCAACAGCAGTGGGCTTTATTCCCTTTGTAAGGAATAAGAGTAGCCCCTTCACCTTTGCTCAAGTAGAAGTCCAAAGAGACACAACATATTCATTGTTATTTAACAATAAAGCTTTCTTGCTTTGGTATATTTTAAGTTGCTAAGCTCTAGCTTATTGACAATTATAGCTTTCTTCTGGTCATTTCTCTTCTATGACAATAATTAAACACAAAAGAAATGGAAATCCTCTGAATCTTACCCCTGCCACCGTGATAATTGTGTTTCTGGACTCCTCAGCTGCACCTACAATAATAATTTTTCCTTGGTGAATTATTATGATGGTCACATTCAGAAGAGAACTTCAGAAGGATTAGAGGAAATCACCAAGTTAGAATTTTGGCTAGCATTTTAATTACAATTTCAAATAGTTTTGATAATGAGCAGTTATATGTTTTAAATGTCACTGGCTGATACAGTGAAACATAATAAATTTTTACACTTAGACTTTAAAAGCTACTGATCATCTTTCTTTGGTCTTTTCCTTTTTTCTCTTTCTTGCTTTTTTTTCCTTGTTCTTCTTTGTATGTCTAGTTCCATTGTATTTTTCTCTTACGTCGAGTCCTTTGTAACTAAAGGGCTTCCTCCTCTTCCTTGGCGCATGTGCTTGTCTCCTTTCCTCTGAATCTTTATCAGCTTGTCTTTTTTTGTTTATCCACTAATTCCTCTCAAATGTTTATTTATTTATTTTGAGAGAGAAAGACAGCAGGGGAGGGGCAGAGAGAAAGGGAGAGAGAATCCCAAGTAGGCTCCACACTGTCAGTGTATAGCCCAACACGGGGCTAGAACTCACAAACTGAGCTGAAATCAAGAGCTGGACACTTAACTGACTTAGCCACCCAGACACCCCTGTCCACTAATTTTTATGTGTTCTGTCTCTCCATCTCTGTTTCTCTGCCTTCCTGGATTCTTTCCTCTCTCCCTTCTATTCCTGCTCTTTTTTCTCTTGGCTGACCAAGAAAATTTATCTCAAGAGCTCAGAGCCATGTATACCTCATTAATTTAAAAACCATAATTTATTAGCTTTGTTTTCTTTTTAATCTATTATGTTTATTTTGAACATTTATTCATAAATCTCTTTGCCAATAACAGGCCATTACAAATCAAAATAATGATAATCACATATAATAATAAATTAATAATAGATAATAAAATAAAAAAAAATGAGCACAGCCCCATAAAGATGTGGTTTCATAAATATAACAATTTTCAAAAACATCTATTTTCTAATTAATTTTTATAAAATAATGAGGGGGACCTGGGTGGCTCAGTCGATTAAGCATCCGACTTCAGCTCAGGTCACCATCTCGTGGTCCATGAGTTCAAGCACCCCATTGGGCTCTGTGCTGACAGCTCCGAGCCTGAAACCTGCTTGGGATTCTGTGTCTCCCTCTCTCTCTGCCCTTCCTGAGCCACCCAGCTGCCCCGTATTTATTTATTTTTAAAGTTTATTCATTTATTATTTCTGAGACAGAGAGAGCACAAGCAGGGGAGGAACAGAGAGAGAGGGAGACACAGAATCCAAAGCAGGCTCCAGGCTCAAAGCTGTCAGCACAGAGCCTGACATGGGGCTCAAACTCACACGAATGGTGACATCATGACCTGAGCCGAAGTAGGATGCTCAACTGCCTGAACCACCCAGGCGCCCCTCTCTTAGTGTTTTTCTTTTTTTTTTCAATAGTGTGTGTTTTTTTTTTAATTTTTTAACATTTATTTATTATTGAGAGACAGGCACACAGTGTGAGCAGGGAAGGGGCAGAGAGAGGGGGAGACACAGAATCTGAAGTAGGCTCCAGGCTCTGAGCTGTCAGCACAGACCCCAACGCGGGGCTCGAACCCACGAACTGTGAGATCATGACCTGAGCTGAAGTCAGTTGCCCAACCAACTGAGCCACCCAGGCGCCCCTCTTAGTATTTTTCTAAGGCTCATCTGTTTTGTAGCATGTATCAGCACTTCATTCTGCCAAATGATATTCCATACAGATATACCACATTCATTAATTGATGGGGATTTGCTTTTTCCCATCTTTTGGTCATTACAAATAAGGCTGCTGTGATATTTTGTGTGTAAATTTTTGTGTGAATATATGTGTCCACTTCTCTAGGAGTGGTGAATCGTATGATAGCTCTGTATTTACCATTTGAAGGACTGGCAAACTTTTTTTCAAAGTGGCTGTGCCATTTAATATCCTCACCAGCAACTGATGAGTGTTTTAACTTGTACATATAACTAGCCAATACTTACTATCTGTTATTTTGATTATTATCCTGTTATTTTGATTACAGTCATCCTAGTGTGAAGGGGTATCTCATTGTGGTTTGATTTGCATTTCTCTAATGACTGATAATGTAAAGCATTTTCCATGTGCTCGTTTTGTTTTTTTTTTAAGTCATGACTATTCAAACATTTTGCACTTCTCTCAATTGAGTTGTCTTTTGTTGTTGTTAAGAGTTCTTTATATATTCTGGGTCCTAGATGTTTATTAGATATATAACTTGCAAATATTTTCCCTCATTCAGTGGGTTGTCTTCACTTTCTTGATGGAATTCTTTGAAGCTCATAAGTTTTTGATTTCAATGAAGTTCAATGATCTGTTTTTTTCTTTTATGCTTTATGCTTTGGGCATCATATTTAAGAAAACACTGCTTCACTCAAGGTCACAAAGATATTCACCTAGGTTTTCTTCTAAGAGTTTCTTTATAGTTTTAGCTCTTACATTTAAGTTGATGTTTCTTTTTTGGTTAATTTTTATAAATGATGTGAGATTCAACTTCATTTTTGTGGATGGTAGGAGTTCAACTTCATCCTTTTACTTGTGGATATCCAGTTATTCCCAGCACCACTCGTTAAAAAACTATGATTTTCCTATTCAATTTTCTTAGCACCCTTGTCAAAGACCATGAGTGTGAGGATTTATTTCTGGATTCTCAATGCTATTCCATTGATCTATATGTCTATCCTTATGCCACCAACAAACTATTTTGATTACTGTAGCTTTTAGTAAGTTTTGAAATTGGGGAGTGTGACTCCTCCAAATCTGTCAATCTTTTTCAAGATTGTTTGGCTATTGGGGCGCCTGGGTGGTTCAGTCGGTTGAGCGTCCGACCTCCACTCAGGTCATGATCTCACAGTTCGTGGGTTCAAGCCTCACATCGGGCTCTGTGCTGACAGCTCTGCTTTGGATTCTGTGTCTCCCTCCCTCTCTACCTCTCCCCTGCTTTGTCTCTCTCTCTCTCTCTCTCTCTCTCTCTTTCAAAAATAAATAAATAAACATTAAAAAATTTTAAAACAAAAGATTGTTTGGCTATTCGAAATCTCCATATGAGTTTCCATATGAGTTTTTGGATAAGCTTGCTTAATCCTGCAAAAAATGGCAGCTGAGATTTTTATAGGGATTGCATCTAATCTGTAGCTCAATTAAAGGCATATTCCCAGCTGCACAATATTAAATATTCCATCCATTAGTATGGCTTGTGTTTCCATTTGTTTAGGTCTTCTTTCTTTCAATGATGCGTTGTAGTTTCATTGTATAAGTCTTACACTTCTTTTTAAAATTTTATTCCTAGAGCATCTGGGTGGCTCAGTTGGTTAAGCATCAGACTGTGGCTCAGGTCATGATCTTGTGGTTTGTGAGTCTGGGCTCTGTGCTGACAGCTCAGAGCCTGGAGCCTGCTTTGGATTCTGTCTCTCTCTCTCTCTCTGTCCCCTCCCACACACACTCTCTCTCTCAAAGATAAACATGAAAAAAAAAATTTAAATAAATAAATAAAAATTTATTCCTAAGTATGTTATGCTTTTTGATACCGTTGTGAATGGCATTTTTAAACCGCAATTTCTGAGTTTTTACTGGCAGTATATAGAAATGCAATTGATTTTTGTGTATTGATCTTGTATCCTACAACCTTGCTAAAAACATTTATTAGTTCTAGTATTCTTTTGTAGATATAATAGGATCTTCTGCATAAAAGTCATGTCATCTACATTAAAGAAATTTTAATTTCTTCCTGTCCAATCTTGATGACTTTATTTATTTATTTCTTTATGGTCTTATTGCACTGGATAGAAACTTGAGGGCAATGTTGGATAGATGTAATGAGAATAGATATCCATGTTTTGTGCCTGAAATTAGAGGGAAAGTATTTAGTTTTTTACCAGTAAGTGCATTGTTAGCTATAGTTTTCTTCATCAATGTCATATATCAGGTTGAGAAAGTTTCCTTCTTTCCTTAATCTTCTGAGAGCTTTTATCAGGAATGTTGGATTTTGGGGGTTGGTTGGCTGGCTCAGTCAGTACAGCATGGAACTCTTGATCTCAGGGTTATAACTTTGAGCCCCATGTTGGGTGTAGAGAATATTTAAAAATGAAATTTAAAAATTTATTTATTTGTTTATTATTTTTTTAATTTACATCCAAGTTAGTTAGCATATAGTGCCATAATGATTTAAGGAGTAGATTCCAGTGATTCATCATCTATGTATAACACCCAGTGCTCATCCCAACAAGTGTCTTCCTTAATGCCCCTTATCCATTTAGCCCATCTCCCCTCACACACAACCCATCCAGTGACCCTCAGTTTGTTCTCTGTATTTAGGAGTCTCTTATGTTTTATCCTCCTCCTTGTTTTTATATTATTTTTCCTTCCCTTCCCTTATGTTCATCTGTTTTGTATCTTAAATTCTACATATGAGTGAAGTCATATGGTATGCTGGATTTTATCAAATTATCTTTTGTATCTATTGAGATGATCACGTTTTTATCTTTTTTTTAAGTTTAATGTTTTTATTTATTTTTGAGACAGAGAGAGACAAAGCATGAACGGAAGAGGGTCAGAGAGAGAGGGAGGCACAGAATCTGAAACACACTCCAGGCTCTGAGCCGTCAGCACAGAGCCTGACGTGGGGCGAGAACTCACGGAGTGTGAGATCAAGACCTGAGCTGAAGTCGGACACTTAACCGACTGAGCCACCTGGGCGCCCTTTTTATCCTTTATTGTGTTAATGTTTCATTACATTGGTGATTTTTGTATGCTAGACAAAACATGCCTTCCTGGGAAAAATCTCATTTGGTTATAGCATATAGTCTTTTACCATATTGCTGAGTTTGACTGGTGAGTATTTTCTTGAGAATTTTTGCATCTATATTAATAAAAAATGTTGGCCTATAGTTTTCTTTCCTTGTGGTGTCTTTGTCTGATCTTGATGTTAGAGCAATATTAGCTTCATAATATGAGTTAGGAAGTGTTCCTCGTCTTATATTTTTTGGAAGACTTTGTGAAAGATAGATATTAATTTTTCTTTAATGGTTTGGTAGAATTCAGCATTGAAGACATCCAGGCCTGGACTTTTATTTGTGGGAAGTTTTTTTTTTTTTTTTTTATGTTTGTTTGTTTTTGAGAGAGAGAGAGTGCAAGTGGGGGAGAGGGAGAGAGGGGCAGAGAGAGAGAGAGAGAATCCCAAAAAGGCTGCCATTAGCACAGAGCCCAACGAGCTGTGATATGATGAACTGAGCCAAAACCAAGAGTCAAATACTTAACCGACTGGGCCACCCAGAGGCCCCTATGGGAAGTTTTTTTTTTTATTACTAATAGGATCTCTCTGATGGTATTTTTAAGTAACCTCTACTCCCAACATGGGCTCAAACCCACAGCCTCGAGATCAAGAGTTGAGCCAGCTAGGTCTCCAGGTATAAATAAACCTGTTTATTTTCTTTTTCCACTTTTATTAGTTTTGTCCTTCTAGAAATTTGTGTATTTCATGTAAGTTATCTAGTTTGTTTATACACTATTCCTCAGAGCTTCTCTTATAATCCTTTTATCTGTATGGTCAGTACTGATGTCCCCTCTTTCATTCCTGATCTTAGTAATTTGAGACTTCTTTTTCGCTTGGTCAAGCTACCTAAAATTTTGTCAATTTTGTTCATTTTCTTTTTAAGAAGCCAGCTTTGGTTTAATTGGTTTTATTAATTTTTTAATTCTCTTTTTTATTTTTTTCTACTCTATTTTTTTTTTTCCCTTTCTTCTGTTTGTTTTAAGTTTCATTTGCTCTCCTGTTTCAGTTTCCCATAGTGGAAAGTCAGTTTATTGATTTAACATTTTTTCTCTTTTTTAATACAGGTGTTTACAGTGATAAATTTCAGTCTAAGCACTGCTCTGTGTATGTGTTGGAGCATGTTTAAAAAAATTTTTTTTTAATGTTTACTCATTTTTGAGAGAGAGAGAGACAGATCATGAGTGGGGGAGGGCAGAGAGAGAGAGACACACACACAGAATCTGAAGCAGGCTCCAGGCCCTGAGCTGTCAGCACAGAGCCTGATATGGAGCTCGAACTCATGGACCACGAGGTCATGACCTGAGCTGAAGTCAGTCCCTTAACCCACTGAGCCACCCAGGTGCCCCTGGAGCATGTATTTAATACTCCAGTAAGCAGTTTACAATTGTGCTTTAGCCTTTACTTCCTGCTTGAGCAGAGCCCCAAGGTCAGTCTGAGGCGAGGAATTAGGGTCTTCTTAGGTCTTTGCTGAGCATAAGAAGAGCACTGCACATGCACATGTCTTTCTGGGTTCCCAGGAATATTTCAGAGCTTTGCAAAGAACCACATGGACATCTCATTCCAGATTTTTTCCTTTTTTTTTTTTTTTTTTTGGTTAGGTTCTTATTAGCTCCAATTGGTATCACTGCCTCATGCATCTGCAATGTTAAACAATTGCCACTACTTCTTTTTGACAAATGTCCTAAGGATAAGGCTCTTCAAACAAAGTGAGCTCTGAGTCAGGTCAAATAAAGTTTACCCTTGGGAATGGAGCTTTACAAGGAGCTTAAAATAGGTCAAACAGTGACAATTCTCTAGGGATGGAACAAGTGGGCAGTGTCAGATCCATTCTGCCCTTTCCCACCAGTGACTCCTAGGCTTCTGGTTTTTACAACTATCATAATTGTGTGCCTGCTGGGTTTTTTTGTTGTTGTTGTTTTTTTAATTTTAGAAACAGAGTAAGTGTGAGCAGGGGAGAGGGGCGGAGAGAGAAATAGACCGAGAGAGAGAGAGAGAGAGAGAGAGAGAGAGAACATTAAGCAGGCTTCATGCTGTCAGCAAAGAGCCCAATGTGGGGCTCGATCCCACATCTTGGATCATGACCTGACCCTAAATCAAGAGTCAGATGCTCGGGGTGCCTGGGTGGCTCAGTCGGTTGAGCGGCCGACTTCAGCTCAGGTCATGATCTCGCGGTCCGTGAATTCCAACCCCGCGTCGGGCTCTGTGCTGACAGCTCAGAGCCTGGAGCCTGTTTCAGATTCTGTGTCTCCCTCTCTCTGACCCTCCCCCCTTCATGCTCTGTCTTTCTCTGTCTCAAAAATAAATAAACATTAAAAAAAAATTAAAAAAAAAAAAAAGAGTCAGATGCTCAACCGACTAAGCCACTCAGGCTCCCCAAGTCTGCTGATTTTTAAGTCTATGCAGCAAATGGAGAAAAGGAGATGGGAAGAAGGCAAGTTAAAAGCCACAAAACTTGCTGCTCTTACTGATATTCAACCGGGTGTTTTTGTTGTTGTTTTGTTTTGTTTTGTTTTAATAAATGATTCTAGAACATTGTAAACCTTTGGTTAATTTCCAGGGTTCTCTTGCTGTTGTGGATGAGCAGATTTTCATACATTCTTATTCCACCATTCTGGAAATGCTTCCAAACAAGTGCATTTTAAGATGTCCATATTTATACAGGGTGATTGGGGGCATGCTATATTTTATTGTTGACTTTTCATTTAATTGTATTTTGGTTATGTGCCAAGTTTTAATTGTAGAAGCCAGATTAAAAAGCCAAAGAGGGCAGGAGGGGGAAGGGCACCTGGGTGGCACAGTTGGTTAAGCTCAGGCTCAGGTCATGATCTCTCTGTTTTTGAGTTTGAGCCCCCCATTGGGGTCAGCACTGATGGCATGAAATTTGCTTGGGATTCTGTTTCTCCCTCTCTCTGCCCCTCCCCAACTTGTGCTCTCTCTCTCAAAAAAAGAAAAAAAAAGCCAAAGAGATTTATCAGAGGAATTAAGAAAACAACCCAATTTACAACTGCATCAAAAAGAATAAAGTGGGGTGCCTGGGTGGCTCAGTTGGTTATTCATATAAGAATATTAACTTTAAATTATGTAATTTTATTAAAATGATGTAAAAACTATAGAACTTTTTAAAACAAAAACCTATTTCAAAAAATGTTATCTTAATTCATTATTTTGAATCGTTCTCAGGGTAGGAAGAAATTTGCAAATGAAAAACCAGTCACAGAGAATGTCTTTCTAAACTCTAACTCCTCAATCTTCTGCAACTGGAAAATAATCTTGATTGAAGTCCTAAAATTGCTTTCCCCATACCTGTCAGAATGGCTAAAATTAACAACACAAGAAGCAACAGGTGTTGGTGAGGATGTGGAGAAAGGGGACTCTCCTGCACTGTTGGTGGGAACACAAACTGGTGGAGCCACTCTGGGAAACAGTATGGAGGCTCCGCAAAAAGTTAAAAAGAGAGCTACCTTATGACCCAACAATTTCACTACTGGGTATTTACCCAAAGAATACAAGGCCACTAATTGAAAGGAAAACATGCACCCTGATGTTTACAGCAGTATTTGTTTACAACAGCCAAGATATGGAAGCAGCCAAGTGTCCATTGGTTGATGAGTGGATAAACAAGAAGTGATATATATATATATAGATATAGATATAGATATAGATATAGATATAGATATAGATATATATAGATATATATAATGGACTATTATTCAGCCATAAAAAAGAGTGAAATCTTGCCATTTGCAATGACATGAATGGAGCTAGACAGTATAATGCTATGTGAAATAAGTCAGTCAGAGAAAGACAAATACTGTATGATTTCACTCATGTGGAATTTAAGAAACAAAACAAAGAAGCAAAAGGAAAAAATAAGAGAGAGACAAAGCAAGAAACCGACACTTAATTGTGGAGAACAAACTGATGGTTACGGGGGAGGAGGGAGGGAGGAGCAGTATGGGAGATGGGTTAAATCGGTGATGGGGATTAAAGAGTGCACTTGTCATGATAAGCACTGGGTGATGTATAGAATTGTTGAATCACTATATTGTACACCTGAAACTAATATTACACTGTAGGTTAACTAACTGGAATTTAAATAAAAACTTAAAAAAAAAAGTTGTCTTCCCATTTGTCTTCATTTACACTGAAATCTTAGAATAGGAAGTAAAGGAGTTCTTAAACTAAAAGATTATTAAAATATCATTTATAGAGAGAGTGGTTCCTTTTTCAGGGCTTAACTTTCTTCTCAAAACAGTTTAATGAGCCACGTGGTACTTAGCACATACCAAGGATGATCACAATTCTGTCCCCCTCCCCACTCAGCACCCCCCATCCCTCCTCTCTCTTTCTCTTGCTTGTTTTGGAAAGCATTGATAGCCTTTTGATTCTTCCCTGTGTAGCATGTGTGACATATCCTACTGTGTTTCCATCTGTTCTATTTCAATTTGACTTCAGGGATAGGGAAATATTCAAGGGCTCAGAAACAATATGCTGGTAGGATCCATTTCATTAATAAACACAGGAAAACAAAGAAAAATTCTGACTTATCTTTCAATTCCTTGAATAAAGAAACGTTTAGTGTTATAATTTTAAAATTGAAAGATGACCATCCTTTATGTTTTGAGGGCTTGGATCACAGAAGGGGTTGGGATGTGAGAAAGGGAAAGAATATTTGAGCGGAGTTCCAACTCCCTTCCATCCTCAGAAGAACCGGGTCCTGGGTTGGAAACAGGTCACAGGTCGTGAAGAGTCAAAGGACAAATCAAAAGAAACTCTTCCCCCAAACGAACAAGTTAACAGAAAATTTTAAAGTTATTTTGTATACCGGGCATTTGAAAACTGTCATTCCTCAGCAGGCTTTAGATGCTTCCAGATCTGGCCAAATCCTAAATTCTGCATAACAAATTCCTTCCTGATTTCTCTTCGAAGGAAATTATCTCGAGATAAGATCAGTCTGGGTCATCTGGTGGTGTCTTCCTCTTCTGTCAGGGAAAAAGATAGGAACATGTCGTTTCAAAACTAAAACATTTAACTTTCATATTACATTTCAGTTTATAAAAGCACAGGACGGAGTTTATTTTTCAAATGCAGTGGCGACATCCAGTGGACAAAATGCTTCAGTAATTTACCAAGTAGATAAATAAACATTTATTATATCTGTCATTAAGAAAAAATATGCTTTTAAAAATTTGTCCCTTAATACATGTTTTCTTAATATGTATAAATACAGGTCAGCGGCCACTGATAGAGGAAGTTTCTCACACTTATACTAAAATAGCCCTCAGTGATTTGTGTGACCAGGGCCTCGGGCCCCACAGAATTCATACTGGCATGGAAACAAGATTTGTCCCTAGCCACCTTTCTCCCTTCCATCAGGACTCTGATGAGGTGTTCTGACAATAACCACACTTTCGGGGAGGCTCTGATCTTTAAGTACTCTTAAAGGTACTTAGGAGATAATAGTGAAATAATATCTCTTAGATGCCAGGGCTGGAGTCTGGTTAGAGTCCAGCATGGGAGCAGATATTAAAGTAAAATTTCTAAGTAAGCTGTCTGCATGTGGAAGAGGAGGGCTTTCATGCTTTATTTTAATATGCTAAGCAAAATCAAATATAATTAAGTAACCAACTAAAAAAAGCCATCTATGAGTTCTGAATTGTTCTTCGTTCTCTTTCAGGTATAGTCCAGCTAAGAAGACATGATCGACTCTAATGTATAAAAGGACACTTGAGTCTAATGACTAAAGAGAGCTCCCGCTTGTTCAGTGTCTACCGAAGCAAGGCATCATGCTAAGATTTTATATACATTTAATCACATCATGTTAAATACACACACAATGCGGGTATGTAGGCATTATTAAGTCTATTTTATAGACAAGAAAAATGAGGCTCTATAGAGTTACATGACTTAAGTAGCAGAGTCAGAGAGCAAATCTGTTATTTCAATTCTAAAGCCCATTATCTTTTCAGGATATACATTGCGTCCCGCCATAAAACAGGAAGAAAAAGAAAATGGAAGCTAGCACTTTCACTATTTTCCTAAAATGGAAAAATAACACACTTCCTCCCTTGCTTTGTACCATCAAACTTGGTATATTGTATATTTTTCAACTTCAGGAGGAGAAGTTTGCAATGATGCTGCCTCATTAGACCCTTAAAAATACCATAAAATTTGATTTATATTAGCAGAAAGGTGACAGCATGGTTACTAGAACCAATTGCTTAGATTTGAACCCTGGCTCACCTATTTATTTGCTGCACAACCTTGAGCAAGTTACTTAACTTCTCTGGGCATCAGTGTCCTCATTTGCAAATGGCATTATAATATCTATTTCTATCTATGAAATAATAGGTTGCTGTGAGCATTGAGTGCAGTGCTTACAACAGTGACTGGCATGGAACAAAATCTCAGTATCATCCTTATTGTTGGAATTGTTTCTATTAATATGTTAAAAAGTGACAAACTACTGCATTTATTTTTAAAAAAAAATTTTTTTAACGTTTATTTATTTTTGAGACAGAGAGAGATAGAGCATGAACGGGGTGGGTCAGAGAGAGAGGGAGACACAGAATCTGAAACAGGCTCCAGGCTCTGAGCTGTCAGCACAGAGCCTGACGTGGGGCTCGCACCCACGAACTGCGAGATCGTGACCTGAGCTGAAGTTGGACGCTTAGCCGAATGAACCACCCAGGTGCCCCAGCATTTCTTCATTTTTAAACACTTTATTGATGTATAATTTACAGAACATAAAATTCACCCATTTTAACAGTACAACTCAATGATTTTTAGTAACTATACCGAACTGTGCAACAATCACCACAATTCGGTTTTAGACATTTCTATCATCCTAAAAACTTCCCTTGGGTCCATTTATAGTTAATCCCCACTGCCATTCTCAGCCCTAACCAACCATGGATCTACTTTTTGTCTTTGTAAACTTGCCTTTTCTAAACATTTCATATAAATGGAATCATACAATGTATAGTCTCTGCGTTTGGTTTCTTCCACCATAGCATGAGGTTTTGAGGTTGGTCCATGCTGTAGTATATATTAATAGCTAGTTCCTTTTAAATGCTGAATAGTATTCCATTGTATGGAATTGTATTTACCCATTCACCACCTGATCAATGTTTGGGTTGTTTCCACTTTTTGGCTATTCTGAATAATACTGCTCTGAACATTCACATGCCAGTCTTTGTGTGGACAGATGCCTTCTGTTCTCCTGGGTGATATCTAGTAGTGGGATTGTTAAATCATATGGTAAATCTGTTTAACTTTTTAAGTAATGGACAAATTGTCTTCTGAAGTGGCTGCACCATTTTACATTCCACCAGCAACGTATAGATTCCCCTTTTTCCACATCCTCACTAACACTTGGTATGGGCTGTCTTTTTCATAGACCTTCTAGTTAACATGTAGTAATATTTTATTGTGGTTTCCATTTGCACTTCCCTAATGATTCATGATGTTAAACACCTTTTCATGAGTTATTAGCCATTTATAGATCTCCTTTAATGAAATATCTGTTCTTCTATACATTTTTAAAAAATATTTATTTACTTATGTTTATTTTTCAGAGAGTGCGAGTGGGGGAGGGGCAGAGAGACAGGGGACAGAAGATCTGAAGCAGGCTCTGCACTGACAGCACAGAGCCTGATGTGGGGCTCGAACTCAGGAGCCATGAGATCATGACCTGAGCCATAGTTGGATGCTCAACCGATTGGACCACCCATCACCCCTTATTTATTTATTTATTTATTTAGAGAGGGAACAAGTGCAAGTGGAGGCAGGGCAGAGAGGAAAGGAGAAAGAATCCCAAGTAGGCTCTATGCTGTTAAGTGCAGAGCATGACCAGACGCTTGAACCCACGAACTGTGAGATCATGACCTGAGCCGAAATCAGGTCAGACACTTAACCGACTGAGCCACCCATGTGCCCCCTATTCATTTTTTAAAAATGTTTATTTATTTTTGAGAGAGAGAGAGATAGCACGTGGGAACAGGGGAGGGGCAGAGAGAGAGGGAGACAGAGGATCAGAAATGGGATCTGCACAGAGAGCAGAGAGCCCGATGTGGGGCTTGAATTCATGAACGGGGAAATCATGACCTGAGCCGAAATCAAGTCAGATGCTTAACCGACTGAGCCACCCAGACGCCCCACCATTCATTTTTTAATTGAGTTGTTTGGTCTCTTTTTAATGACTTGCAAGAGTCGATATGGAATGCTTCTCCATTTATTTAGATCTTATTTAATTTCTCTCTGCCAGTTTGTAGTTTTCAGTGTATAACACTTGCATTTCTTTTCTTAGTTTTTCCTAAGTATTTTTATTCTTTTTGAAATCATAGTAAAAGGCATCATTCATTTTCAGATCGTTCATTGTTAACAGGTAGAAATACGCTTGATTTTGGTATCTGATCTTATATCCTATAACCTCAAATAGATCCATTATTAGTTCTAATATTTTTTTTTGTATTTGTTAAAGTTTTCTATATAGAAGGTTGTTACATCATTTACAAATAAAGACAGTTTATTTCTTCACTTCCAATCTGACTGATATTTATTTTTTTGTTGCCTGATTGTGGTGGCTAGAATCTTTGGTTACATCCTGAATAGAAGTGGTGAGAACAGATATCCTTGCCTTTTTTTTTTTTTTAATGTTTATTTTTATTTTTGAGAGAGAGAAAGAGAGTGCAACTAAGGGAGGGTGAGAGAGTGAGAGGGACAGAGGATCCAAAGTGGGCTCCATCCTGACAGCAGTGACTGTGGGTTAACAGTGTTAAAGACTATAATTTTGCTGATTTTCTGTCTAGTTATTATTTTAGTTTTTGAGAGTAGGATATTAAAATTTCCAGTTATTGTTGAATTCTATTTCTCCTTTCAATTTTCTGTTTTTGCTTCATATATTAAAAGGTCCATTAGATGTATATATATATATACATGGTTTTTGTTTTTGTTTTTGAGAGAGAGAGACTGCATGCATGCATGCAGACAAGCAGGGAAGGGGCAGAGGGAGAGAAGGAGAGGGAAGCTTAAGCAGGTTTCATGTTTAGAGCAGAGTCTGACCTCACAACCAAGAGATCATGACCTGAGCCAAAATCAAGAATCAGATACTTAACTGACTGAGCCACCCAGGGCCCCAATGTATATATGTTTTTAATTGTTTATCTTCCTAATGGACTGTTTGTGTTATCATTATAATGTCCCTTTTCTCCTATGGGAACAATTTGTTTGGTCTTAAAACCTATTTTGTCTGATATTTTAGCCACTCCATCTCTCTTATGGTTACTTTTTGCATCATTTTACTTTCAACCTGTTTGTATTTATCTTTGTCTATGAAAGTGTGTTTCTTATAGACAGCATGTAGTTGGAGCGTATTTACTTATATCTCTGCCTTTTAATTGGACTGCTTGATCCATTTACATTTAATATAATTAGTTTTGTGGTTAGATTCATGCCTGCCATTTTTCTATTTGTTTTCTTCAGGTCTCATGTCATTTTTGTTCCTATGTTCCAACTTTATTGGCTTATTTGCATTAAACAAATATTCCTTGGCATACCATTTTAATTCCTTTGTTCATTTCTAAGCTATTTTTTGAGTTGTCATGGTTCCTCTAAGATTTATGACATGTATCGTTATCATAATTTACTTCAGGTTTATACTGACCATTTCCAGTAAATATAGCCAGATCATGAAAGGCCTTGTATACCATGCTTAATCAGTGGGAAAGGGGGCTGGTGGGGTACAATTATTTTAAAGTATAAAGAGACATGGTCACATTTGCATTTCAGAGTGCTCTAACAGAAATGTAGACGATCAATTTCAGGGAGGCACCACTAGAGAAATCAGAGCTCTCTCGGTGATCCTCCCCTTGAGTTTTTCTTGATTTCCCAATGTGGTTTCTGTGCATTCTTACATGGGGTCAGGAGTCAGACCCTTAAGCCTGTACACATTCTATCTTTAGCTTGTAAAGCTCCAAAGTAATGAACTCCAACTGCTGGGAACTCGCTCTGGGTAAAGTTATGCAAGGCAATGCTCAATTATTCAGAAGTCATCCACTGAATTGCATATAATTAGATCCACAGTATCTCTGTCTCATTCCTTCTTCCTGCCTTAATCTTATTTATTGGTTGATTAATTCCTTCATATTACGTATAAAGAAAAAAAAAAGCCAGGGTGAGTACGCTTTCCCTTTTCATAGTTTGAGTGAAAAATAGAAAAGAGTTTTAAACTAAGAGTTCAAATGAAATTTGTGGCCATCAGTGTATTGTTACTAACCTTTAGCCTACCTTCTAGAATAGATTATAATTTTTTTTCTCTTTTCAATGTTCATTAACTTTCTGGTCACCAGAATAGCCGCTCTAAAAAAATATTAATAATGTGAATTAATAATGTGCTTAATTTTCTTTTTTTCTTAATTTTTTTTTTTTAATGCTTATTTATTTTTGAGACAGAGAGAGACAGAGCATGAACGGGGGAGGGTCAGAGAGAGGGAGACACAGAATCCGAAACAGGCTCCAGGCTCCGAGCTGTCAGCACAGAGCCCGATGCGGGGCTCGAACTCACGGACTGTGAGATCATGACCTGAGCCGAAGTCGGCTGCTTAACCAACTGAGCCACCCAGGTGCCCCAATAATGTGCTTAATTTTCAATTAATAAGGCATACATTTACTTTTGTTTTAATAGGTTTATTTCAGATGAGACTATCTGAAGCTCCTCAAAACCCCCACTTGGGGGGTAATTTTGAATAAAATTTATACAGGCAGGAAATAGTAAGCAATTGATAGTAACACTACCTAAAAGTGTTAACTGAACTGATATATCTTGATGATAAATATGCAAGATATTCTCTCTCTGGTTTTTTTTGTTTGTTTTTTAAGTAGGCTCCATGCCCAATGTGGGGCTTGAACTCATGACCCTGAAATCAAGAGTTGTGTGCTCTACGGACTGAGCCAGCCAGGTGCCCTCAAGGTATTCTCATTTTGAGTGAATGATTTGGACAGTCCATGCATCAAACTTGAAAATTACATGCAATTAGGAGCTCCTGAGTGGCTCAGTTGGTTAAGGGTCCAACTCTTGGTTTCAGCTCAGGTCATGATCTCACAACTCATGAGTCCTGCGTCTGGCTCTGTGCTGACAGCGCAGGGCCTGCTTGGGATTCTCTGGCCCCCTCTCTCTCTGCCCCCCCTCTGCTCATGCTCTCTCTCTGTCTCTCTCAAAAATAAATAAATAAAAATTAAAAAAAAAAAAAGAAAGAACGAAAACGACACACAATTAGACCGAATGCTAATATACTGGCTGGCAGTCTAGGGATCCAAACAGATTCAGAAGGCTAAAATAATGAGGCAAAATAAGAGAGTTAAAATTTAACACATATGAACATTGTGCCAATTATGAATGAGTTTGACTAATATAATGGAAAGCCTAAATTTATAATAGCTTAACCAAACAGGCAGTATTCATAAGAAGAAAGTGTGGTAGTACCCCAAACTCTTCAGACAATGCCTGGAAGGTGGTGTTCCCACTGTAGGATTCTCAAACTGAGTCATGCTCTTAGGAGGTCATTAGAATGGTGATAGGATTCAAATCCATGTCTATGAAAAATATTTGGAGAGAGTTAGGTATTTATTCTGGGGGGGGGGGGCGGAAATTCTTATTGTCCCATCTTAGGAAAGGAGAATCAGATTTTCTCTGTGCTACTCCAGATGGCAAAAGTAGGACCAATTGATAGTCATGGCAGAGAGGCAGATTTCAGTTCAAACTGAGTTTTTAACGTTAGAAGACTCTGGAAATAAAATAAGTTATTCAAGGAGCTAAATTTCTAGTAATAACAAAAATAATGGCAATAACTTACTGAGGGTTTATAATGTACCAGGTACTTAACATGAATTAATTTATTTTATATTCAAAATTACTCTAGAAGGAACTACTATTATTATCCTTGTTTCACAGATAAGGAACTCAATTTATTTGCCTCAGGCCAGACAGCTAGAAAGCAGAAGACGTGAATCCATGGAGTCTGACTCCAAAGCTGGAGTTCTGACCTGCTCTGTGTGCAGGCAGAGGCTTGTTGACTAATGGTATGGGTGAAGTAGGGTGAAAGGTGACAGATATGGATCAAAGCCTGGCTAGGATGAGGTAACTTACATGAGACTAATAGCTACATTCATCGAACACCTGCTGGGTGTCAGGCACGGGGCTAAAAATTTCACGTACATTAAGAGATAATGAAGCAGGAGCACGCAATGGCGCATTCAGTACACACTCAAGTACCATAAGCTGCTATGACCACTTTTGATCCTCTCAGCAGCTTTATTAGATGAGCATTATTGCATCTACTTTGCTAACAGAGAAAGTGATAACTTGAGAGATGAAGTAAATTATCCAATGTCAGGTGACAGTGCCAGTAAAGCTGGCAGGTGACTCAGGATACTACAGCTCTAGCCTTTCCACTAAGCCATGTTTCCCCAGAATACCGACGCTTGCAACCTGGAAGTTTTAGGGTTCTGTGAAACCAGTAAGCAAATAATAACTTTAACAACAACAACAACGTCTATGCAGACTTAGATAAATCTTGCAAATTAGTAGGCCATTAGCTATTTGAAGTTAAACCTTAAAGAGTATAATAAGTACATACCAGAAGTGCAATGAAATGAGATAGGTTGTGTTTTAAAAATTTTCAAACTATTTATCAGCGAAAGATAATCTTCCTGGCTCTTCTGTCTACAAATACCACCCAGAAATTCTCATATGCCGATAAATGAAGAGAAGTTTCAAATTAGAATTGTGATCATGAGTTGAAGCCAATGGCCTTCAAGGATCAGAGCTGAATAGAAGCGGAAGAGGCTAGGGTCTAAAAGCCCTTGAGGAAACAGGGCCTGAGACGGTCACCGCAGACGGAGACTATGCACAGGGTAGAGCTGTAAATGAGCTCTCTGCATAAAACTGGCAGCCGGACAAGCTGTTCTGCCTTCAAAACAGAAGAAAAAACAAAAACAAAAACAGGGAGTAGAAAAACTCCACCTGTTGGTGTGTGTAGACACATACAGGGACACAAGCTAGCAGGCTGGGCCATGGAGGGAAAAGGAGCCACTAAGAGAAACCGAGACCAAAGCCGCTGCAGGAAGTGGCTGTAGGACAAATTTGTATTGTCTTCAAGGTGACAAAATCACCGTGGGAGGATGGAAGGAAGGGAAGGGAACGATGAATGCCTGTCTGGTGGGTGAAGGGAAAACAAAGAGTTGGGTCCCCATCTCCCATAGTTAGAAACCAATAAATAGTTTATAAAACTGAAAAACCAAGAAATAACAATTAATGATGCTATTTAGAGACAGGGCAGTAAACATCAAAATATTTAGCTGTACGAGATGACAGTAGTTGCCTCTGAAAAGTGGGTAATGGGCAGGAGGAGGCCAGGGTATTGCTATTTTTCTTAACAAAACTTGTTGAATTACTTGACTCTTTATAAACAGAGTGCATGTAGGGGTGCCTGGGTGGCTCAGTTAAGTGTCCAACTCTTGATCTCTACTCAGGTGATGATCTTGTGATTCCCGGGATGGAGCTCCACATTGGGCTCTGCACCAATGGCACAGAGCCTGCCTAGGATTCTCTCTCTCTCTCTCTCTCTCTCTCTCTCTCTCTCTCTCTCTCTCCCTATCTCAAAATAAATGAATAAACTTTAAACAAAGTGCACTGTGTACTATTGATAATGATTTAAAAAAAAACTTTACTAAAGCTTTCTATTTGTTTGGGTTTATTCAATCTTGTAGATTCTTATGAACAGATTTTTCATGCTAGACACACACGGTCTTTTTTGGATTATTCTAATTCCTTCAAGTAATCCTTCCCTAGAAGCAGTTCAGCAGAGATAAAATCGCTTCATGAACAGGTTTGAAGTCACAATTGTAAATATTCATATTGTCAGGCAGCGTTAATCCTAAGTAGATCCTGAATATGAGGCATACTAGCTTGGATTAAGAGTGAAAATAAAAGGGACTTTTTTTTCCCTAACTTCCCAGCATTTCCAAAACAACAATATTCGAGGAATAGAGAATAGTGGGACTGTCAATAGAGAGGGTTTGTGATCCTTAAGAATATGCATCACCATATTCTTACATGGTGATAAGTGTATCATATTGTGTATAGCAACCTGCCACTGAATTTAGCAGATACACATACACACGCATGCACATACTGATACACTATAGATACACATACTGGTAGTGTGAGTAACTGTATACTTTTAACTTTGATATAATTACAAATTTACAAAATTTACAACAGTCTAAGGAACTTCCATATACCCAGCAGACTTGCAAATTATTTAAATTTTGCACCACTTAATCATTCTTTCTATATTTAATTTGTTTGTACATACACAGGCATACACATATATGTATGTATATTCTTTCTGAACCATTTAAAATTAAGTTGTTACCAGGTTAGAGGGCAACTATGCCCTTACCCCTACACACTTTTTGTATATTTTCTAAGAACAAGGACATTCTCTTATGTAACCAGTACGATCACCTAAATCAGAAAGTTTAATATTGATATACTATTATCTAATCTGAAGTCCATATTGTCCAAATTAATGTGCTTCATAGCTATTTCTTTTTCCTTGTCCACAGTCCAACCCAGAATGCCATATTGTATTTAGTTGTGACGACTCATTGGTCTCTTTTAATCTAGACTAGTTCCTCAATGTTGAGAGTATAGACCAGATATTTTACAAAATGTCATTCAATCTGAATGTCTGCTGTTTCTCATAATTAAATTCATATTAGATATTGGGACATAATTCAATATTATTCCAATATTGTTAATGTTAATTTTACTCACTAAGTGAAAGTAGTGGTCAAGACATTACTTCATAGTAAAGTTAATATTTTTCTCTACACAAATATTAAGTAATTTGTTTAAAAAATTTTTTTAAATGTCTATTTATTTTTGAGAGATAGACAGCGTGAGCCAGAGACGGGCAGAGAGAGAGGGAGACACAGGATCCTAAGCAGGCTCCAGGCTCTGAGTTGTCAGCACAGAGCCTGACAGGAGGCTCAGACCCACAAACTGTGAGATCATGACCTGAGCCGAAGTTGGATGCTTAACTGACTGAGCCACCCAGGTGTCTCTACTTTAATAATTTTAAATGACAAATTAAATTTCTTAAATAGATACAGGACCACTCTGTTTCCTTTCATATTGGGTTGGTTGTAGTAAGTTGTGTTTTTCAGGGAATTTCCTCTCAATTATCCAATTTTAAAAATGATAGTTGCTTATAATATCCCCTTATTATCCTATCAAAGTCTGTAGGATCTATACTAATAACCCTGCCTCATTCTTGATATTGATAAATCTGTGTCCTCTCTATTTCTTTTTTTTTTAAACTTTTTTTTTTTAACGTTTATTTATTTTTGAGACAGAGAGAGACAGAGCATGAATGGGGGAGGGTCAGAGAGAGGGAGACACAGAATTTGAAACAGGCTCCGGGCTCCGAGCTGTCAGCACAGAGCCTGACGCGGGACTTGAACTCATGGACCACGAGATCATGACCTGAGATGAAGTCGGCGGCTTAACCGACTGAGCCACCCAGGCGCCCCTCTATTTCTTTTTTTTAAAATTATTTACCTATCCCAATTTACTTTCAAATAATATTTTACCCCTTCACATAGAATGTAAGAAACTTATAAAGCTATGCATCCACTTCTTTCCTGTCTTTATGCATTATTGTTACACTTTTTACTTCTACATATATTATGAACTCTACATTTTAATTGTCTTTTATTTAAATAACAAGTGGCTTTTAAATTGGGTGCCTGGGTGGTTCAATTGTCTAAGTGTCTGACTTCGGCTCAGGTCATGATCTCACGGTTTGTGAGTTTGAGCCCTGCATCGGGCTCTGTGCTGACAGCACAGAACCTGGATCCTGCTTTGCATTCTGTGTCTCCCTCTCTCTCTGCCCCTCCCCTGCTGATGCTTTGCCTCTTTCACTCTCTCTCTCAAAAATGAACATTAAAAAAAATAAAAAACATTAATAAACATTAAAAAATCAAATACAATGAGGAAAAAGTATTTTATATATACCTACAAATTTACCTTTTCTGGCACTCTTTATCCTTCTGTGAAGATCCAAATTTCCACACTATATCATATTCCTTCAAGTCTGCTGGTGATGTATTCTCTCAGCCTTTGTCTGAAAATGTCTTTGTTATGCCTTCAAATTTTGAATGATACTTTTGCCAAATGTGGATGCTCCGTGGTATTCTGGAAACTGGTGAGCGTTTTTCTATTAGACTCAAATTCTGAGCTCTGTCTCCTCTATGGTCACCAGCAATGGTAATCTCTGCCTAGATCTGTTAGCCTGCTTCTTCTAGCTGTGCTGCTTGGCGTTTCTCCCATGAATGTGCAGAACAGAAGTCAAAGATTTGGGCTGAATCTATATGCAGAATTCACTACTCCTCCTATGTGGTCATCTGCTTTCTAGAGTCTTCACTTTTCAGCCATTCTGACAGCCTCAGAGACTAGCCTTTTGCTTGAGTTCTAACTGCTCCACTCTGCAGGACTGGGGAGTGCCCTCAAGAAAAGAGCCATAAAAATTGCAGATTATATTCCAGATTCCAGTGTGACTTTCCTTCTTTTAAGGGTCAACTTCTCTCTAGTTTCCAGCAGCTTTGGTCACTCTCCAGTGCCTTCAAGTACGTATTAATTATACTTTAATTATACTTTATCCAAGGCTGAAAATTGTTATCTATGGGAGCATTGGTTCAATGTGAATTACTCTACCATTATGAAAACAGTAATATGAATAATTAAAAATTATATTTTCTTTGAGTCTTTCAAATTTGAGGTTGTGTGACTGCTATAGGTAGAAGACATGTCTCACTTAGTAATAACTTACTTTCTGGGAATGTAATAGGAAATATGGTTTCTCATGATTCTCATTCTGAATTGCAAAATTGTCCTCTCTTCTGACAAAGTACTCTGTCAAAGCAGTCAAGTGCAATCTCTTTCAGTTGTGAGCCATCCTTCTCATCAAAAACCTCATGATGTACCTTCCTTGTTTTCTCCATTTGTTAAATAAAGAAGAATTTTCCACTCCCTTCTAGATAGTTCTATTTTATTAGTTTTATATGTTGGGCTATTGTGCATGGTTTTGTGTAAAGGAAGGGTGCAGCTGTTAAAAACAGTTTATAAATCTGAGTCTAAATAATCTTTAATAGTCTCTAAAATTCAATAATTAATATATTTTAGTTTGCTCAACTATAGAAGATTGGTATGTGTGTATAAAAATAGCCTTTTGCATAGAAATTCCTATTCCTGGGGCACCTGGTGGCTCAGTTGGTTAAGTGTCTGACTTCAACCCAGGTCATGACCTCGCAGTTGGGGAGTTTTGAGCCCCGCATCAGGGTCTCTGCTGTCAGCGTGGAGCCCACTTCAGATCCTCTGTCCCCTTTCTCTCTGCTCCTCCCCTGCTTGTGTGCACACTCTCTCTCTCAAAAATAAAATGAACATTAAAAAAAAAAAAAAGAAATTCCTATTCCTAAGTGATCTCCTTCAATGTGCTGCCTACTTGATAGCAGGTAGAATCATTTATCAACAAAATACTCCTCTGATTTATTTCTATTTGAGCTCATTCAAGGATCCATAATGCAAAACTCCCTTTATTACTAATAATTTTGCCATCAATATTGCTAGTCTGTACTGTATGATATTTTCATAATAGTAATTGAACTAAAGGACAAAGAAAAGATTTTGAGAATTCTGGGAAATGTGTACTGTTCACAGCAAATGTTACTTATACTTAGTTCAAAGGCGTGTGTGCAGCCGTATGATGGACTAAGACTTACATAATAGTTTAGAGCTGTAACTGTGCTAACCTTACATCAGACACATTTACAAAAGACTGTCATTGCCCACAGTTTCATGCAATCGCTTTTCTGATTTAAGTTTCAGAGTTGTTAATGTCTGGATATTCCTGTTTATACGGAAGGTGGAGATTTCTACTTTGTGTTATGGAACTCATTAGTCGCCTGCTATCATCTTAATCAAGAAAAATAAATATTGTAATAAACATTCATGTAAAGCCTCCAGTGAACTAAGAGCTATTTGAATGAAAAACAATATGCTGGTATAGGTCAGAATGTTCCCTCCCCCTTGGTATGCTTGCTAATTTACTGAATGCATTCTGAGGTCTTTTTTTTTTTTTTTTAACGTTTTATCTATTTTTGAGAGAGAGAGAGAAAGAGAGAGAGCATGAGCAGGGGAGGGGCACAGGGAGAGGGAGACACAGAATTAGAAGCAGGCTTCAGGCTCCGAGCTGTCAGCACAGAGCCCCATGCAGGGCTTGAACCCATGAAACACAAGACCATGACCTGAGCTGAAGTCAGACGCCAACCGACTGAGCCACCCAGGCGCCCCTGAAGGCTTTTAATGGTAAAGGAAAAGTACGAGGTGTTCTTTTTAGTGTGTTAACCGAGAGCACAATGCTTGTCTTCAGCCCACATACAAAAGCTAGTATAGTATCTGATCAAAAATACTGGTAGAGATTCCCCCTCCTACTTTGTAAGCTTCTTGGAGACACTGACCACATCATATTAATCTTTGTGATTCTGTCACGTACCTTACGTGTTGCCTTGCATTTTGGCAGGTGGACAGCCAATGTTTGTTGAATAAATCCATCTTTATTTTGTAAATTTTTCCATAAGTCAAGTTGTTCAGGTAACAGGAAAATTTTAGGTCCTGATAGCCTTTTATGTTCAGGACATTATTGTTGTTGCCATTCTTATCTCTGCCACTGATGCAATAACTTAAACCCACCTACCAAACCATGCTATTTTAGCAATTAAAGCCTTCTCTCTTTCCTTTAGTTTCCTAAACTGCAAAATGAGGAAGACATCTTCTAGTGATACTTGATAATCAACTGAATGGCTATGTTACCAATGGCAAGTAGTACAAACACAAAGCATTAATAATTCCATTATAGTTGTAAGACTCATATGAGTGGTCAGGATCTTTAATTCTATCATCATATTGCAAAAACAAGATGAGCTCAGCTTAAACAAGAGATTCTTCTGTCAGAAGGGTAATACCAGATAATCCCAGGTAAACACACCGGTGTCTGCATTTTTCAGTGAAAACGAAAGTCTGTTGCTTTAGACGTGATGATCTTCCTCTTTACAAAATATTAACAATAGCCTATTTTAAAAATGCAAAATAGCTATTGCTGGTATGTAGCTTGTTGGTGATAAAAAGTACAGTTTTTAGACCGAAAACTAACAGGTAGTAAGAATGTCAGAAGCAAAGACCAAGAAGTCAGAAAACTCAAAGTATGTTTTGGTATTGGATCTGGGAGCTGAGCCATGTCACTGCAGTAAATGAGGTGGTAGAAAAGAAGCTGAGAAAGGTCCGATGGGATCAGACTAGGGAGGAGCTTAAATTCTCTATTACACAAGCTATCATACTCCATGCTATGGTGAACAGGAAGCCTTGGTTTTGTTTGGAGCAGGGATCTGGTTGTTATGGATACCGTAACAGGAAAGCTAGTCTCATAATGATGTGAAACAGAGACCAGGAGGAAGGGGGTAATCCCTACTCTCACAGAATAGAAAATTAAATCAACACTTTCTATTTTTCCTTATTACTATGAAATATATCATAGATGAAAGAGTAGAATACAATATATAGTTTAAGGAATAATAAACACCAGAATTACTTTCTAAATACACGTTTGCTACTTACGTATATATTCCTATGTCATATTTTTTTTTAGTTTTTCCTGTCCTTGATGTTATACATTGGAATCATATTTTAAGTATTTTTCTGTGATAGCTTTTTCCCCCATTCAGTATTTTTGAGGTTCTCATCCATATTCATGCTTATAGCTGTGGTTCATCCTTTTCACCATTGCATAGTATTTCATTATTTGAACACACCAAGTTTTATCCTTTAATAATGTTTCCAGGTTTTTGGTAACATGAACAGTGCAACTAAGAAATTCTTGCACATGCCTGTTAGTGTATATTAAAAGATTCTCTGGGGTAAATACTTAGGAATGGAATGCCAGATCACTAGAAATGGTATTTTCTTTTTTTTCCTTTCTCTCCTTTTTTTTTTTTTCAACTTATGAGGCAATACTAAATTGTTACCCAAAGTCAATATCAACTTTACAGTCCCATCAGGGGCATTAGAGAGCTTCTGTGGCTCCACTTCCTCATCAACATCAAAAATTGACTGATTTTTAACTTTTAGCCAATCTGGTAGGCGTGAAATGGTAGCTCACTGGTTTTAGCTTGTATTTCTCTGTTCTCTAATGAGGTTAAGAATCTTTCCATGTTTATAGAACTACCCTACGAGCCAGCAATTGCACTACTAGGCATTTATCCAAGGGATACAGGTGTGCTGTTTCGAAGGGACACATGCACCCCCATGTTTACAGCAGGACTATCGACAATAGCCAAAGTATGGAAAGAGCCCAAATGTCCATCGATGGGTGAATGGATAAAGAAGATGTGGTATATGTATACAATGGAGTATTACTCAGCAATCAAAAAGAATGAAATCTTGCCATTTGCAACTACGTAGATGGAACTGGAGGGTATTATGCTAAGTGAAATTAGTCAGAGAAAGACAAAAATCATATGGATTCACTCATATGAGGACTTTAAGACACAGAACAGATGAAAACAAGGGAAGGGAAGGAAAAGTAACACAAAAACAGGGAGGGGGACAAAACATAAGAAACTCTTAAATACAGAAAACAAACAGAGGGTTACAGGAGGGGATGTGAGGGGGGAATGGGCTAAATGGGTAAGGGACATTAAGGAATCTACTCCTGAAATCACTGTTGCACTATATGCTAACTAACTTGGATGTAAATTTAAAAAAAAAAAAAAAGAATCTTTCCATGTTTATTGGGGCGCCTGGGTGGTGTACTCATTTAAGCATCCAACTTCAGCTCAGGTCTCGATCTCACAGTTTGTGGGTTTGAACCCCATGTCAGGCTCTGTGCTGACAGCTCAGAGTCTGGAGCCTGCTTCAGATTCTGTGTCTCCCTATCTCTCTGCTCCTCTTCTGCTCATACTCTCTCTCTCAAAAACAAATAAATATTTAAAAAAAAATTTTTTTAAAGAATATAGTTCATTGTGAGGTGCTTTTAAAAAATAAAAAGAATCTTTCCATGTTTATTGCCCATACATGCTCCCTCTACTGTGAAAAATCTAATCATATAATTTGCTCACTTTCTAGTTGTTTTGTATTTCTTTTTTCATCTACCAGGCCACCTCTGTGTTACATCAGGTTTCCATTTATCCATGGATCTGTTTCTAGCAGCTGTTTTCTGGAAAATTCATTTTTCACTTACTTGAATACTTAAGACTAGTCAACTAAAAAACTATTTTTTTAAAGTAATCTCTGTACCCAACATGGGCTCAAACTCACAACCCCAAGATCAAGAGTCATATATGCTCCACCGACTGAGCCAGCTAGGTGTTCCCTAAAAAGCTATTTTTAATGAAAGCCACAATTGATGAATATAGAACAATTTCTTTTTTCTTCTTTCTTTTCTTTTAATTTACAAGAAAGTCTTGAAAATATTTAAGAATCACTAAGGATTAGTGTGCCACCAGAGGGAGCTCAAAGGGGTCCCTGAATTGTATAGCACGGTGTTCATGCATACACAGAATAAGGGAGTCTAGCTTACTGAGCATTCGCTGAATCATTTTCAGTATAACTTACATCAAAATCTTGGAGTTTTAAAGCATTTTGGGGGCACCTGGGTGGCTCAGTCATTAAGCATCTGACTTTGGATCTCAGAGTTTGTGAGTTCAAGTCCCCACAACAGGTGAGCTTGAACCCCCTATCAGGTAAACTCCAGCCTGCTTCCAGTGAGCACAAGCCCCACTTCAAGTGAGTCCCCTGCTTCTCTCTCTCTCTGCCCCTCGTTCACTTGTGCCCTCCTCTCTCTCAAAACAAACAAATAAATAAACTTATACAATACCCTTTAAAGAAAAAAGAAAGAAAGCATTTTTGTAGTGTGTCTCACCTTTCCCTCTAATATTTCACTATTTTTATTTCATTTTCCCATATCACTATGGCACAATAAGACACATCGTGAGATTAAATAACTTGTTTGGTATTGCATTTAGAATTTGTAATGTTCCTCCTGATTCTCTATTAAAGTTTCTGCAACCATTGCAGTCTTGACCCTTCCCTAGACTCTGTGACCAATTCAGAAAGTGAGAAGTTTAGTACATTAGCTCTAGTCACTTCCTACAAATGAAGCTTGTCCCATTCTAGCCTTGCTGGCCAGGGACTAGTTATGAGATTCCGCCACCTCCTAAACCATTGTAAACAACAAGACTGGTGTTTTGTTTTTTATCAACTAGGTTCTCATCTGAAAAGCAGTTTCTGACTGTGTTCCTCCAAGAGACCAAAGTCCTGTCCTGAAACCCAGACCAGTGATATGCACCCCGTCAACTGCTCCTCAGGGCACTAGCAGCTAGGGATCCAGAGTGACTTTGTTAGCTGGAGTGTTTGTTTGCTTGTTTGTTTGTTCCACACTGCTTGCTGGGACAGAGGCTAATCATAGAACATAGGCCACAAGCCAAGTCTCTTGGCTGCTTCTCTCTTTGTCCTGGTTGCTGGGAATCCAAAAAATAATTTTATATTTGATTACTATAGATTTACTTTAGCAGCAATTGAGCAAAAATTTTCTTTGTATATTTTCATCTATTTATTGAGCCAGTGAACCTCTTGTCTATCCACTTTGGAATATGACTATATAAAAAACTGAATCTTTACCATCAAAAGCCGATAGTCCAGCATGAATACAAGGCATCGAATAAGTTGTAACTGGTATAAAGGCCGAGGGCAGACACCCCTCCCCCAAATTGGGCCACTTTGGCATAAAGATTATTTTGAATTAAAAAGCAATCAAGGGGCGCCTGGGTGGCTCAGTAGGCTGAGCATCTGACGCTTGATTTTGGCTCAGGCCATGATCCCAGAGTTGTGGGATCGAACCCCACGTCAGGATTCATGCTGGGTGTGGAGATTTTCTCTCTCTCCCTTTGTTCTTCTTCCCTGCTTACTCTCTCTTATTCTTAAGAATAAATAAGTAAATAAACAATTATTTTTTTTTAAAAAAGAATAAAAATAAAAGCAATCAAAACCCAGTAGATTCAGAAAAGTTCCTTATCTCCCCAACTGCTTATAACATTTTAGATAGAGGACCTGCTCTAGGAAGAGATCTATTACCATAGATGGCTACATTATACTATGAACTAGGTATGGTAGACAGGGAGGAATTTAGCAAATCTTGTTTTATCCCAGTCCTCTATGTCCCGTTGTTTCTGGGGGACCCGCAAACATTTGTTTACCAAACATTTACTCTTTATCATCTTCCTGTGAATTGCATTACTTCCTTTTGAAGTCCCAGACCCTTACCTTCTTCACCTTAGTTCAAAATGATATATACCTCGTTTCGCCTGTCAACAATTTTCACATCTGTGTGGAGTCCCCATACGTACAAAATTAAAATTTATTTTCTCCTATTAATCTGTCTCATGTCAATTCTTAGTCCAGCTAGAAGGTCCTTGAAGGGGACAGGAGACATGGAGAACACCTAAATACTCATCTTCATTCCTGGATTACCGAGAAGTCACATACACCAAACCACTGTCCTCAGTAAAAACCCCAGGCCCCAAGCAAAGACCAAGACTCTCTTTCCTTTCCTTTCTTAGTCTCTCATGCTCCTATACTCTCTGTCTTCAATAAACCGCTCTCGCTTCCTTTCAGCTGCGTTTGATTTCCATCCTGTTGGAAGCCAAGGCACCCTCTTGGCAGGTCCTGCAGGACCCACCTCTGGATCCTCAGTCCCAGCCAGCCTGCATCACCAACTTTCAAAGAGAATGTGAAATGATGTATCATTGGAGTATTTGCTAGAATTTCTGAGCTGGGGTTTCACTGATACCACTAGTGACTTATCAAGTGGACTCTTAAGTGTCATAGAAGCTGATTTAATATAAAAGGAGAGAACATGGAGGCGATAACTAGTGCAAATCCTTATCCAGTCTAAAATGAAAAGAAGAAAGAAAAGAGGATTACTGGCAGGGGCCAGGCATGCTGCATGCATGACTGAACCAGGCAAAGCTGGGACACGGAGAACTGGAAAAGACATGCTCCAATAAATGTCTGCCAGACAGGAATGAGGGCCTAGTGTGCCCAGAGTGTCCCAATGTATAAGAGAAGCTAGAATTTAGAGTTTTATATTGAAAAAATTTTAATGTTTATTCATCTTTGAGAGAGAAAGAGAGATGTGAGTAGGGGAGGGGCAGAGAGAGAGGGAGACACAAAACCTGAAGCAGGTTCCAGGCTCTGAGCTGTCAGCAGAGATCCAGGCGGGGCTCAAACCCATGAACTGCAAGATCATGACCTGAGCCGAAGTTGGACGCTTAACCGACTGAGCCACCCAGGTGCTCCTGAAATTCTCAATTTAACGTCAAATAACTGAAATTTTTTTTGATTGTGCAAGCTGAATAAAATGCCTCTGCCTTTTTATGATCTTTAATTTAGACTGCCTTTTATGATGACTTTCTAAGCATGGATTCATCGACTGAAGCCAACTAGATCTTGTTGTTTCTCCCATATAAATCATCTCTCCCTCATCCTACTGATGGGGTTTTGGACTGGTGGTGGGGGTTCAGAGCAGACGGCCAAGAATTCTTGAACATGTCTTTGGTGCATAAAAGATGATTTTATTAAAGCGTAGGGATAGGACCCAGGGGCAGAAATAGCTGCACTAGTGTTGTAAAGAGTGGTTAAATACTATGAAGTTGGGGGAGATAAAGTCAAGAGGAAGTTTCTTAAAGGGATTTCCACATGCTAAAGAAGACTCACAGATTACTGGAGTCCTCACTATTGTCAAACTAAAGTTGTTTTTCCCTCTAGCAAAGAATTATCATTAAGACAGTAGGGAGTTCCTGGAGATTAGGCTATTGATAAGGTGGCCTTTTTTCTTGTAATTTACTAAGACATTTGCAAACTGATGGAGACTCAGGTCAAGCTTGACTGTGACCTCTATCAGTTAACCATTGGTTTTCCTTCCTTTCCTTTGTCCTCGGGCAGCCAGGAGTAACTGAGGAATATCACACATATCCTACCTGGGCGGTGGGGGTGGAGCATGTCTATGGAGGAGGGCTGGGGGGGAGGTGTTGTCGCTCATGCCTTGCCCTCAGTTTGCCTTATGCTCCCTCATCACTACCACCAACATTCAATCCCATCCCTATTCACTTGCTTCTAGTATCAAAAAAAGGTCTAGATGAGACAGAAGTAAGTTAAGAGGCATTTCAGTCTCTCTCTCCCCAGAGAAGTTTTCTTTACAGAGGGAAGTAGAATAGGTGAAATGCAAGGGTTTGGGGCTCTTTGTTTTATTTTATTTTTTTAATTTTTCTTTTCTTCCCCTGAAGTCGTCTACAGACTAAAACATTATCCCAGAATTTCTTCCCTTTCTAGAAAATGGTCTACCTAGAAAAAAAATAATGCAGATTTTTTTTTTTACTACTGCTAAATCCATGCTTCTGTGATATTGTCATATTGTACAATTCCCTGCCAGTTGATAACTGAATATAGAATGGTACTTAAACACACAGTAACAAAGATACTGCTCCCTAGTTTATACCAGCTGTCCTAAGAGTTGTTTCAATATCACAGGGACTGTGCTCTACCTTCAGGCAACTAGGTATTCAAAATGTAAGATTATAAATTCTCCTGGAAAACAATTCCACTCTTCAGGTATTTTTGTTCACACATGAGTTAGGTAATACTGATGAAGGAGCATAAGGCAAGCTGAAGGCAAGGCACCAAGCTCCCAACCCCACCCCACCCCCACCCAATGGGATATGTGTGATATTCCTTAGGCACTCCAGACTGCCCAAGAACAAAGGAAAGGACAGAAAACAAATGGTTGAACTGATAGAGATCACAGGACCTGAGTCTCCATCAGTTTACAAATATCTTAGGGAATTACAAGAAAAAGGCAGGCAATCTTATCAATAGCCTAATCTCCAGGAACTCCCTACTGTCTTAATGATAAGGCCTCCAGTAATCTGTGAGTCTTCTTTAGCATATGGAAATCCCTTTAAGAAATTTCCTCTTGACTTTATCTCCCCCAACTCCACAGTATATAACCAGTCACTCTTCACACCCCCAGTGCAGCTCTTTCTGCCCCTGGGTCTTATCCCTGTGTTTTAGTTGCTTTAATCAGCTCTGGACCCCCATTACTCCAAAACCCCATCAATACTAACAGCAGATATAACTATAAGACAGTTATCTATTTACTAAAGATGCAAAATAAATTTGATATTTTATAGCAATCCTGAATAAATCCAGATATAGTTAGAATACATTGTTTTTCAAATCTTGTTTTCTCATTAGTCTTTTTAAGATTTTATTTTGAAGTAATAACTACTTTTTTTTCAAAAAAAATTTTTTTTTAATGTTTTTATTTATTTTTGAGACACAGAGAGACAGAACATGAGCAGGGGAGCGGCAGAGAGAAAGGGAGACACAGAATCCGAAGCAGGCTCCAGGCTCTGAGCTGTCAGCACAGAGCCCGACGTGGGGCTTGAACTCACGGAGTGTGAGATCATGACCTGAGCTGAAGTCGGACGCTTAACTGACTGAGCCACCCAGGCAACCCAGTAATAACTACTTCTAAAGCGGGACTCAACTTATCACCCTCAGATTAAGGGTCACATGCTCCACTGACTGAACCAGACAGGTGCCCCCCCCCCAACCTTTTTAAAGATGTTAGTATTTTCTCACTAGTCTTAAATCAACTCAACTATTATTGCTAAAATTTCATATCTCTTCTTGTTTTTTAAAAGCCTATTGATGAAGTTTGGGGGTGATGGTAGGGTAGTCTGGAACTGACAGCCAAGAAAGAATTCTTGAAGACGTCTTTGGTGCAAAAAAGGTGATTTTATTAAAGCGCTGGGATAGGACCCATGGGCCAAAGAGCTGCACTGGGGTCATGACTATATACCGTCAGGTTGGCAGGGAGTCAGGGATGGAATAAGTCTCTAAGGTGTTTTGGAAACAAGGTTTCCAGGACCTTGAGGTAGGGGAAATACCAATTATTACTGTTTCATGAAGCCTCAGTCATGAGACCCTTCAGATGTATATCAGGAGGACTTAAGCTTGGAGTATGATTGCCAGCATATTTCTTGGGGCAGTTGAGATAAAGGAGGTAGACTTACAGGATCCTGGAGGTTGGGATAAGGTGAAGCTAAGATTCTCTTTTGCCCCAGCAAAGTATCATCATCTAGGCAGCTGAGCTCCTAGAAGGAGGTCACTTTGCCCAGTTTCAAGGACTTGTCAATGGGCCATAGCCAGTAAGGGAATTTAACTTTTCATTTGCTTTAGTTTCCCACATCACCCTGGCAAGCACTTAAACCCCTTTCCTTTGTTCCTGGGTAGCCAGGAGTGTCTGAGGACTATCACACGTATCCCACCTGGGTGTGGCGGGGGTTGCTGTTAGCCTGTATTTTGCCCTCAGCTTGCCTCATGCTCCCTCATAACTATCACATCTGACTGTGAATATGAGAAATTTTAGCAAGGAGATATAATATGTGTTCCTCTCTCTTCTCTAGTTGCTTGCTCTCAGGTCCAGCCCTTGCCCTTTCCCTTCTCTGCTCTTTATCACAAGAGATCACTTTTCCCAAACCTGCTCACCCTGTATCTCCCCCCATAAGTTTGGCCATTGAGGAGCACTGGTGAGTGTTCGGAGGAGGGAGGGGACAGGCAGAGATTTCTTCCCTCCCATCTCTGGCAGGGGATGTCTCCATGGTGGCTCAAGCTCCCATGGAGCAGCCCCTCCCTCCAGGGCCCTGGCTCCAGCCCCCAGGGGCAGCCCCAGCTTCGGGCTCTGATGGCACCGTTTCTTCCCAAAGTCCCCTCTGCACTAGAGGAGGGAGTGGCCTCTTGCTGTGCTAACTCTGAGTTGCTTCACTGTCCGCAGGGCTTCTCAGCCTCAGCTGTTCAATCACCTGTGTAACCAATTCCTTGCATTAAATCCTCTTTCAAACAGCGGTTTCTATTTTTCTGCCTAGACCCTCACTGATACAAACACAGTAGAACTCTTTGTAAATACTCCTCTAAGGCTTCAGGTATATGTCATTAATCCAATGTGTACACTAGCATGTCAGTTTTGACTACGAGCAGACATGCCCAGATTTAGTCGTATTTTCTACCTACAGCAGCTATCCCTCCAATTTTTATCACCCTGGTCTGATGCCAGAGAGTCCCATTTTGCAAATTCATTTTGAGTTACCTATACTGCCTTCCTTCAAAAATATTTTGGGAAGACCAAAGCTTAGCATTTGGTCATAAACCTGTATTTCAGCCAAATCAAACTATGATTCAGGAGTTAAAAACAGGTTTTAAATAGCCTCTAAAGCTACGTGTATTGCTTCTTTACAGAAGGGTTCAAGGGGAAAAACCGTTTTGTAAGCTTCAAGAGCCTTTTTGTTTTACATCATTTTCCTCCAACATTTAATTTTAAACCTACAAAAAGGGGATATAATAGTATGATAAATCTACATATAATCTTTGCCTGCATTCACCACTTGATAGCATTTGAGCAATTTGCTTTTTTCTCTCTCTGAACCGTTCGAAAGTAAGTCGGAGGCACTGTGACATTTCACTGCTAAAGAGTTCAGCATGTATTCTCCAAAACCACAATACCATATTCATGCCCAAGAACTTGAACAATGTAGTCCATTCTAACTTCCTGAATGTACCAAAAATGTGGTTGATAGCTCCCCACCCCCCCCAATAAATCTTTAAAAAGGAAGAATTACGCTAATGCAGCTAATTGGCTGACACAAAAGAATGATGCACAAATGTGTGTGTCAGTCAGGTCACTTATGTCATGTACATATTTGTATATCCAGTGAGCAGAGAAAAGTTAAATCAGCTAATTTTGCTTCTCCTAAATAATTTTGATGAAAACTCTAAACATGAAGGTATCACTGCTGATTCATTTAACTTCGATCTGGAGATAACCTACTCCATATGTTTACACTATGAATCTGGACAAACAAAACCGATGTGTTTTTCTTTTAGTTTTACCTCCCTGACCCTTTCTTTGTAGGCTTTGACCTAACATTGATTGGTCTATTAACTATACATTTAACAATGATACACCCTACTCAGTATTTTCTTGCATCAGTGCAAGAAGGTTCCTTGCACTTCAGAGACAAGATATTTTTCCCTCTGTAGGTGGGTCAATATTAATTTCTCATCCTGTAACTGGCATTTGTGTGAAAATATGGAGACTATTTAGATTGGAAATGTCTTTTGAGCTCCTGCCTAAATTCCTTGAACTATTTGCTTATTCTGGATGAAGAGTGTCCTAGACGGCAAAAAGAAGCAGCCAAAAACTCTTCTAATGTAAGCTAGTGGCGTTTGTTTTCAAACAATGACAGCTCTCTAGATTGCACATTAACGTGAGTCTTAGAAGTGGCCTATCCTTGCTCTGGCAACATCTAGTTTATAGGCTGTGCCCGATTGTTTCATTGATATTTCCCGCTTTTCCCAAAAAATTCTGTAGGGGCCAAGGACAGGCTGCCCCAAGGTGGGCCACTTGGGCATCAAGATTACTCTAAATTAAAAGCAATCAAAACCCAGCAGGTTCAGGAAAAGCTCTTTATCTCCCCTTCAACTGCCTAAATTTACATTGGACAGGAGAGCCTGTACCAGGAATAGAGCTAGGAACAGATTCTTCTTTACCTGAGAAACGTATTTGCACAACAGGGCAACCTTTGTTTACCACAATCTCTTCTCACCTTCCTGCTATTAGCCTTCCTCCCCTTTGGATCTCTAGACCCCTACTCCTCTCTTCACCTCAGGATGTCACAAATAAGCTTCCCGTTGTCTGACTCTCTTTGGAATTTCATGTGTGTGGACTCCCCACAGATACGAAGTAAATTTGATTTTCTCCTGTTAATCGGCCGGTCTCAGGTAAATTTAATTCTTGATGGTCCAGCTATCAAGAAATTTGGATAGAGGAAAGTTTCTTCCTCCTCAATAGTTGGGACTATTTGGCAAGATACTTGGTCTCGTTGCACATGGCTTGTCCCTGACACAGCTGTAGCGATCCTTGGGAAATCTGGCAAACAGCCAGCAGAAGGTAAGATTTCTTACCATGTTGGTCTCCTGAGATCTCTATCTGTGGAGTCCTGTGGAGTGAGAGTAATCAGAGTTCTTTTTCTTTCTTAATTTAGATTAGCAGGAGAAAATACCTGTGGAACTAGTTCCTCAGGTTTAGCAACTCTTGGGAAATTTGGTGGAATACTGATCAATTTCCTCTCCCAGATAAGTCCTTTTGTTTTTCTTTGTCTATGTCTTTTATGTCATTTGTCATAGAAACTTTGCTGTGGGTTCATGGGCACATGAGGTAAAGGCTGCTGCCAAGGGACATCCTGGAAGCCCAAGCCACGGGTAAGCACGGGTAGAGTACTTTCCCAGCTGTTAGAACATTGACCACCTAACTTGAAGACTCCCATGTTAGGATAAGTTAGTCGTGGAATGGATTAGATTGACACTAGGTCACCTGCCAACCTCAAAATTTCCGCGCAGCCTGGTGCACTGTAAAACAGCACACAATACCCAACCCCATAGTACACCGTTCCCAGGTATTAGTTTGGTTACAGGAGATCCAAGGCTTGCTTAGAGCTGCTAATGTGCATATAAGAAAAAGTGGATGAGATTTTCCCTTTCATTTTGTTCTATGCCCTAAGAGTTTGTCTTTGTGACCAGTGATAACCATGAGGGAGCTTGGGGTAAGCTGAGGGCAATATATAGGCCGGCACTCCCCCACCCCCCAGGAGGAATATTCTGACACTCCTGGCTACCCAAGAACAAAGGAAAGAGGTTTAAGTGCTTGCCATGGTAATATGAGAAACTAAGGCAAATGAAAAATTAAATTCTCTTACTGCCTGCAGCCCATTGACAAATCCTTGAAACTGGCAAAGTAACTTCCCTCAAGGAGCTCAGCTACCTGATGATGACACTTTGCTAGAAGCAAAAGAGAGCCTTGGCTTAACATAGTCCCAGCCTCCAGATCCTGTAAGTCTACCTCCTTTATCTCAACTGCCCCAAGATATATGCTGGCAATTATGCTCTAAGTTTATGGCCCCCGATAAACATCTGAAGGGTCTCATGACTGAGGTTTTATTAAATGGTAATAAATGGCGTTTCCCTAGGAACAGCTAGCCCCCCTCAAGCTCCTGGAAACCTTGCTTCCAGAGTTCCTTGGAGACTTACTCTATCCCTGACCCCTCCCAACCTGAGAGTATTCAATGACTCCCCGTCTTGACCCCAGTGCAGCTCTTCCTGACCACGGGTCCTGTCCCCAGGCTCTAATAAAATTACCCTTTTGCACCAAAGATGTCTTCAAGAATTCTCTCTTGGCCATAGGCTCTGGACTCCACGAACCCCACCATCACCCCAAAACTTCATCAATAATATTCTTTTTGGTTTCCGCCATCCAGAAGATGCACTTACCAGGGTGCACTTTGCAGGCCAGTTGAATAGGGTTCTGAGTCTCTGGACATGCCAGCTCTTAGGGGTGTTTGTCATGAGAGGTCACAGGCCATAAGTTCCTTTGTTCTCTCAGCCTTCATTGCTTGTCAGTGCTGGAAAGTCCCATTCGGGTAGTGGAAGCAGAGAGTTAGAGGTTCCCAGAAAAAGAAAGATGAGTCATAATTCTCATGACCTAAGACAAGCCATTTTAGGCACCCAGCTATCTTCCGTGATTCTTATATGCCCTACCAGCTCTTCCTAGAGGGTGTCAGAATTCTAAATAAATGCAAAAACCTCAGTCGTTAAGGATTTTAAAGGAACAAAAGGAATGCAAAAATGAATAATCTCTACCTGGCCAGGAGATAGCCTAACCATATCAGAGACAATAAATCAGTGGTAACCCCCCCCCCACCTCAAAGGTAAGCAAGACCCCCTGCAGTCCTTACCTGAGACAGTTGACAAATTAACTGACAGTTGACAGTTACCTTTGCCTCCTTATAACGTTAAGGCCTCAGTCCCAGGAGGAGCAGAAGCTTCACTACCATGACCTAGTATGTACGTACAGGCATGTTTTCCAAGTACGCCTGTGCAAATTCATGCCCACTTTAAAGACAATGGCGAAGCTCCCCTTCATGAATATTCATCCTAAACCCTAAATAAAAAGAACCCACTCAAGGTGCGGGCAGCACCTGGGTGCTCAGTTAGGCATCCAACTCTTGATTTCAGCTCAGGTCATGATCTCATGGTTGGTGAGTTCAAGCCCGGAGTCAGGCTCTGTGCTGACTCTCTCTCTCCCTCTCTCTCTCTCTGCCCCTCCCCTGCTCGTGCTCTCTCTCTCTCTCTCTCTCAAAAATAAATAAATAAGGGGCACCTGAGTGGCTCAGTCAGTTAAGCGTCCGACTTTGGCTCAGATCATGATCTCACAGTTTGTGGGTTCGAGCTCCGCATCAGGCTCTGTGCCCACAGCTCAGAGCCTGGAGCCTGCTTCAGATTCTGTGTCTCCCTCTCTCTCTGCCCCCCTCCTGCTCGCACTCGGTCTCTCTCTCAAAAATAAATAAACATTAAATAAATAAACATTAACAACAAAAAAAGAACCATGCTGAATCCTGCACAGGGAGTCATTTGCTGTGACATTCTTATTTCCTTGTGTGACTCCACCTGGTGTGCTCTCCACCTGTGGCTGGACCGTGGTGTGCTCTCCACCTGTGGCTGGACCGTGGTGTGACCACGGAGCAAATTCACCTTAGTTCGGGTGCAGCGGCATCTGCCTAGTATCATAGATTAGCAGGTCTGTGACTGGAGGTGTCTCGCGTTTTCGTGGGAGACCGGAGACACCGTGTTCACTAAACCATCCTTACCGCCTGTGCAACAAATGCTGTTGCTTTCTTAGACTAATTCTGGTTGTAAACTTTTGGATCGTGGGGTCTGCAGCCCCTGTGCCCTCTCTCTGGATGCCTCTTGCATCTTTGGTTAAGTCATTGAAAGGCTTATTGGTTTGGGTTGCTATTAGGAGATCACACTTGTCAATGGCCAGATGATGAATCCTTTAAATTGGACATATTTAAAATATATATACATCCTTTATAGATAGCTCTCAATTGTCTTCTTAGTATAATGGCCTGCCTTAGGGACTCCTTTGACAAGATAAAAGAACAGAAATTAGACTTAAGATAAAAATAAACATGGGGCGTCTGGGTGGCTCAGTCGGTTAAATGTCTGGCTTCAGCTCAGGTAATGATCTCACAGCTTGTGGGTTTGAGCCCCGCAACAAGCTCTGTGCTGACAGCTCAGAGCCTGGAGCCTGCTTTGGATTCTGCGTCTCCTCCTCTCTCTGCCCCTCCCATGCTCATGCTCTGTCTCTCTCTCTCTCTCTCTCTCTCTCAAAATTAAATAAACATTTAAAAAAACAAATGTTCATATCCAACGTAAATTCCCCTTGTTAAAATCCAGTTCCATCTGCCTTTGCTAACTTCCCCTTTCCCTAAGGGATTTACAGAGAGCACTCTGGCCAGTCTCTAGGTTCAAAGTATACAGGTAGCTCATGTAAATGTTGAAAGCCAGAAAATGAATTTAGCAAAAGCACCCAAGACTGGCAGTAGGCTTGTTTGCTCCTACCTCCTAGGGCTCTGTAACCAGGCTGTGACAGCCTCAGACATTAAAAAAAAATTAAAAAATTGAAAAAAAATTTTAATGCTTATTTATTTATTTTGAAAGAGAGCCAGCAAGTGAGTGAGCAGGGGAGGAGCAGAGATAGAGGGAGAGAGAAAATCCCAAGCAGGTTCCACACTGTCAGCACAGAGCCCAGCATGGGGCTCGAACTCACGAACCATGAGATCATGACCTGAACCATCAAGAGTCGGATGGTTAGGGGTGCCTGGGTGGCTCAGTCGGTTAAGCCTCTGTTGATTTGGAAGGCTATTGTTCAGGAGCTCACAGAAGCCAAGGTTGAATTGTGTAACCAGAAAGAAAGAAGGCTTTTGTTAAAATGTTTTATACAGATGAAGGGGTTCAGGACAGGACCCCTCAGAATGTGCCACCTCAGCCTGTGGGTTATTTTGAGCTGAAGGCACTTGAGACTCTATGGCTCAAGAGAAACTTTTGTCCCTCCCTTAACCACACAGAAAATTCTAACTTGGGGGTCTTTCCCAGAAAGAGTTATTAACAGAGATAAATTTTATCTGAGTGGCCATCTGTGTGGCAGGGCGAGCATCTCATTACCAAACATCTGCTCTTATTGCCCTGTGAAGTGCATTCTTTCCTCTGAAATCCCAGGCCTTGAACCCTTTCTCCTTAGTTCAGAGTGACATAAACACCTCCTCTTGACTGTCTTTGGAATTTCCATGCCTATGTGGACTCCCCATTCCCATGCCTATTAAATTTGATTTTTTCTTGTTAATATGATTCTTAGTCCAGCTAGAATGACCTCTGAGGAATACTTGCTCCCGGACACAAACTTTACATAGGTATAAATCTTTTTATTCCCATTTTAGTTAAAAATCTCCTGATATAAAGAAGCAAATTTAGGGGCGCCTGGGTGGCTCAGTCGGTTGAGTGTCCGACTTTGGCTCAGGTCATGATCTCACAGCTTGTGAGTCTGAGCCCCATGTTGGGTTCTGTGCTGACAGCTCAGAGCCTGGAGCCTGCTTGGGATTCTGTGTCTCCCTCTCTCTCTGCCCCTCCCCTGCTCATGCTCTGTCTCTCAAATAAATAAAAACATTTAAAAAAAATTAAAACAAAAAAGAAACAAATTTAGTTCAAAAGGTAGGCCAGCCTCTTGATATTCAGGCTGTTATCCAGTTCTTTGGAGAATTAGAAACAACTGTCTTTGTCTTACAAACCTCTACAAAACCAGAAATGCAAGTATAGAAGCAGGTCAAAGCCCACCTATGTTTACCAATCTCCAAACTTCACCTATTCCTCTCAAAATGCTTGTAGATAGTATAAAAGATCAGGATATTGGAACAAAATTGTCCTGTATTTAAGAAAAGGAAGGTAAACTTTAAATAGCAATTACCCTGAAGCTCAAGAAAAAACAAAGTTTTTACATTCTTTCTCTGTCCCTTGAAATAAAAAATCTGATCATGTCTTTGAAACATAAATAAAGTGGGGCACCTGGGTGTCTCAGTCGGTTAAGCGTCTGACTTCGGCTCATTTCATGATCTCACAGCTCCTGAGTTCAAGCCCTGCGTTGGGCTCAGTGCTGACAGCTCAGAGCTCAGAGCTCACTTCGGATTCTGTGTCTCCCTCTCTCTCTGCTCCTTCCCAGATCAATCTCTGTCTCTCTCTCTCTCCTTCAAAAATAAATAAAAACATTAAAAGAAAAAAAAAAGAAATGTAAATAAAGCCCACAACCACCTGCCTGAAGAAAAAAAAAAAATGGAGGAGGTGGGGAAAGACCTTTTAAAAATACAAACTGCTAAAAGGGCTTTTTTTTTTTTTTTTGCCAAAGCTCTGGCACTTCTGGTAAGAGGCTAAGATGTCCTAAAAAGTCCACCTTGGAGAAAACTTGTGTACATGCTCTATGTGTTTATGATGTAAATTTCCTTTTTTTTTTTTTTTTTTTATCATAGAGAGAGAGCAAGTACGAGCAGGGGAGAGGGCAGAGGGAGAGATGTGGGGCTCGATCCCACGACTCTGGGATCATGACCTGAAATGAAATCAAGAGTTGGATGCTCAACCAACTGAGCCACCCAGGCAGCCCCTATGATGTAAATTTTCTACCCTCATCTTCTCTAGGACCTAAAAGCCACTCTGTTTTGTGTGTTTTTTTTTAACATTTTTATTTTTGAGAGAGAGAATGCACACATGTGCACATGTAAGTGGGGGAGGGGCAGAGAGAGGGGGAGACAGAGGACCTGAAGCAGGCTCTGTGCTGATATCAGAGAGCACAACATGGGGCTCAAACACATGAACCTCCAGATCATGACCCAAGCCAAAGTCAGATGCTTAACCAACTGAGCCACCCACCAGACACCCTGAGCAACTCTTTGAAATACAAATTTTAGGGAAAAGTTTTCCATCGGGGAAGGGGGGGCAGGGGGGAAAACGGAGATATTTGGAAATGGGGCCTATAGTGTCCTCGCCACAAATGTTAGTAAAAAAGAAAAGCTGTAAGATTTTTGTTTGCATGTGTCTATTTGTGTGTTCATATGTGTTGTAAATATGAGATATTTTCTCTACCTCCAGATAGTATTGCTAAAATTAATTTGTAAAAGAGCTCCATTAGGGTTAAGCATCTGAATCTTGATTTCAGCTCAGGTCATGATCTCAGTTGGTGAGTTCAAGTGCTGCGCTGGGCTCTTCGATGACAGCATGGGAGCCTGCTTGGGATCCTCTCTCTCTGCCCTTCCCCTGCTTTCTCTCTCTCTCTCAAAATAAATAAATAAACTTAAAAAAATAAAAAGAATGGGTACTGCATTCAAAAAAAGAAGAGCTCTATTTAGTTGTTTTGAAGGCAAGGACTTACAAGAATTGGGCATTTTAAAACTCAGAAAAATAGAAACTAATGTTTTTCAAGTTCATGTGATCTCAGAAAATATTCAATATTAAAGCTATCTTATTAATTTATTTATTTAAATTTAAATCAAAGTTAGTTGACATATAGTGTAATAATGATTTCGAGAATAGAATTTAGTGATTCATCACTTACATAGAACACCCAGTGCTCATCCCAACAAGTGTCCTCCTTAATGCCCTTTGCCCATTTAGCCCATCCCCCCCACTCACAACCTTGCCAGCAGCCCTTAGTCTGTTCTCTGTATTTAAGAGTCTCTTGTGGTTTGCCTCCCTTTCTGTTTTTATATTCTTTTTGCTTCCCTTTCCCTATATTCATCTGTTGTGTTTCTTAAATTCCACATATGAGAGAAATCATATATGTCTCTTTCTCTGACTTCACTTATTTCGCTTAGGATAATACACTCTAGTTCCATCCACATTGCTGCAAATGGCAAGATTTCACTCTTTTTAATTGCCAAGTAATATTCCATTGTATATATCTTCATCTATAGATATAGATATATACACACCACATCTTCTGCATCCATTCATCACTAGGTGAACATTTGGGCTCTTTCCATACTTTGGCTATTGTTGATAGCGCTGCAATAAACATTGGGGTACACAGGCCCCTTCGAATCAACACTTCTGTATCCTTTGGCTAAATACCTAGTAGTGATATTAAAGTATTTTAAGTTTGGCTTATATAGATATGTCTTTAGAGTAATCAGCATTAAATATAAAACTTTTATTCTGCCTGTATTTATTGAAAGTCAAATAAGTTCATTTTTTGTAACTGAACTAATGTGAGTTCACTCCTTGGTGAGTTACAGATAGAAACTATACCAGGTGGAGTTGTCGCAAAAAGGAAACTTTATTTGCAGCAAATAAGGGGATTACAGGGAATAACTTCCAAAGCTGTGACTCCATGCATGAAGTTGGATAAGTTCCTTTTATTTAGGTTAGGACTAATATTTAGATAGGAAAGACTTGTTATCATATGTAGAGGCAGACATAAGGTTCCCATACATCTTAAGGAAACATGTCTATACACACACTGTATGTTATGTAAATGAAGCTTGGGTTCCTCTTGTGTTCCTCCTTAGGTGGAGATTTTAGTACTAAAACGAGGGCAAGAAAGTTGTCGATCATTCTGGAGGTCACTCCAGAGGGTTCAAAAGGGTCTGAGTGGTCTGGGCTGTTGGAATTCTTTGTCCTGGCAGCTGTTATTGCTTAAGGGGTAGTTCTGGGTTCCATAATGGGAACGCTGGCATAACAGTTCACAACTGCTTACTATTTAGTTTTTACTAGAAATTAAGATTTCCAAGAGTTAAGAATTCTAATACACGTAATTTAGGCCTACTGGAAATAATAAGGGAATGTCTTTGCATGGAAGGAAAATAAGATATGTGTGTTTGGTAAGAAAAAGTATAAGAAATAGAAATACATATTTGTTGAGAAAAAAGAAAAATTGTCCTAAAGTGAGGCTGGTTATTCAAAGAGGGAAAACTTAGGATAAAATCTGAATGTAAAAAAGAAAGTTGTAGCAGGTTTACAGAGAAGATATCATTAGAAAGGAATTTCATGTGTGGTCAGTACTGGCTAAGGTTAGGATATATTTAAGTAAATGAATTTGTTTTAATATCGAAAGTCCATTGGTGGGATGCTGGGTGGCTCAGTCCGACTGTCCGACTCTTGGTTTCATATCAGGTCATGATCTCAAGGTTCATGGATTGGAGCTACACTGGGCTCTGTGCTGACAGTGAGAGCCTGCTTGGGATTCTCCCTCCTTCTCTCTCTCTACCCCTTCCCGGCTTGCTCTCTTGCTCAAAAAAAGAAATAAACATAAAAAATTTAAAAAAACCAAACAAACAGAAAAGTAGACTGGTGCAATATTAAATTTTGCTTGCTCTTTGTGAAAACAACAAAGTTTTCTTAAACTATCGGTCTGCTGTTAATAAGGAATTGTAAACAAGTTTTTCCTTACCTTTAAAGTTATCTGTCTAGAAAACAAAGTTATTTGCCAGAATTATTTCCTATGTTTATCAGGTCTCTGATTACTCAAGAAAACTGAGTTCTAACATTAAAAGAGCTAAATTTTGCTCACAACTCTGTAATGTTCTGTATTTGCCTTTGGTATCTTTTATTGTCATTTTGGTTAAATGGGTAATTACTTTTGTTGCATAATGATTTGTGATTCTGTTTAATCAAATGTTCAAACCTTTTGATATTTTTTGACATAATTCTCAAAATCAAATTCTAAAATGAAGTATTTTGGCTACAATCTAATTGAAATGTTCCAGAGGGTCCCTTGAACATTTAAATGATTTTGTGAGAGGGGGTATAGCTCATTGGTAGAGCATTTGACTGCAAAGATTTTGTGAGAAATTAAACTGATTACTTATTTGGTACATTAAATTACATATGAAGCATTGTCAAATAAGTGATATTAATCCTCTTAGATTATATTTGTGTAGATATATTATTAAAATAAGTATTTTTAGAAACTGAATGAAAAGTCCTAGAAATCTGATTCCTAGTATGTTATTATCTTGAAATGTTGTGTGTCACAGAAATAACCAAATTTCCTTATTAATTGCACTGTAACGAACTCTAGTAAGATCTTTATTCATGGCCATTTAAAAATATTTTTTTTTCTTTACATTTATTTATTTTTGAGAGGCAGAGACAGAGCACAAGTTAGGGAGGGGCAGAGAGAGGAGACACAGAATCCAAAGCAGGCTCCAGGCTCCGAGCTGTTAGCACAGAGCCCGACGTGGGGCTTGAACTCACAAACTGCGAGATCATGACCTGAGCTGAAGTCGGACGCTTAACCGACTGAGCCACACAGGCGCCCCACTCATGCCCATTTTTAAGTATTTTATTATTTATAGACTGTTACACTTTTACTCAGATGCTTTTACAAAAGCTTCCTGCAAATGTGTTTCATTTTCAGTGAGACTGAGGGAAAGAACTGAGTACAAGCTGCCAGTAACCTTAAGATTATAAAACTGAACTAGGTAAGAATTTCTGGGACTAGCAAAAAAAGTAGATTCAAACAAAACAAGAATTAACATGGTACTGAATGAACTGAGGAGGACAATTATGATTCTTATGACTTTTTGTTTGAAACATAATGGATTTTTTTTAATGTTTTGTTTTTCCAGTGTTAAGGCAATTTTAATCTCAAGCTAAATATACTTTTGTAAACATGTTGAAACATTTATCATTTTTTCTCCCTATGTGACCTCTCCAGAATTCAGAGACTTTCAGTATTCTTTTTTTTTTTTTTTTTTTTTTTTTGAGAGAGAGAGGGCCTGCACATCCACGCACCTGTATTCCCGCTTGCAAGTGGGCGAGGGGCAGTGGGAGAGAGAGAATCTTAAGCAGGCTCCACACCCAGTGTGGATTTACTTTCAAAAGACATTTTTTTAATGATGGAAAAGCAAACAGAATGTAAATAAGTGTGAAACCCTGAGTTATTTAACTTTTTTTTTAGTTTTCTAAGGCAATGTTCTCCAGTGTCTGGTGTGTGTTCTTCACGGCTACATAAGACAATCCACTGGGGATATCAGAAGAAACTATCACATGTCTACTGATATTTTTATTTCATGCTTAAAAATATCTGTGTATTGGGGCACCTGGGTGGCTCAGTCGGTTAAGTGTCTGACTCTTGATTTTGGCTCAGGTCATGATCTCATGGTTCATGAATTCAAGCCCTACATCCGGCTTCCATACTATCAGTGTTCAGGATTCTCTGTCTCTGTCTGTCTGTCTGTCTGTCTCTTTCTCTGTTCCTCCCACACACTCTCTCTATATATAAAAAATAAACTTAAAAAAAATTCTGTGCACTATTTATAATATACATTATATATTACTATAGCAATATACATATATAATGTAGAAATAAATAATATGCAAGATATTTTTTGAGAGTATTTTAAAGTTGGTTGACTTTGACTCAGTACCTTTTGATCTTATTTTGAGAATGCTGTGGGACAAACTTTCTTTTTCAAAACGAACAAACTGAAATTATATCTAAAATATAAAATGTTAAATTATTGCATTTAGACTAGAAACCTTTACAATAATCATCAAATATACTAAAAATCACCAGAGTTCTATAAACATGCTAAATCAATGGTACTTATTTTTTGCAAATTGTTAAGATAATTATAGAGAATTTTTTAATGACATGAAAATAACATAAAGGAAAAATACCCCCAGACATCTAGTTTATCATTTTATGTATTTTCTTTTAACCTTTTTTATCTACTTTTTTTTACATAGGTGGAATTATAAGAATAGCTAAATCCCCTGCACTTTTCACTTGTAAAATACATAAATTCATAAAGTATAAAAATATCTGAATATATAAGATTAATAAATATAAAACAACTTATTTTGACATTTATGCCCTCGTGAACATTGAAATAAAGAAACTGATGGGGTGCCTGGGTGGCTTAGTCAGTTGGGCAACCGACTTCGGCCCAGGTCATGATCTCACAGTTTGTGAGTTCGAGCCCCGCGTCAGGGTCTGTGCTCAGAGCCTGGAGCCTGCTTCGGATTCTGTGTCTCCACCTCTCTCTGCCCCTCCCATGTTCATGCTCTGTTTCTCTCTCTCTCTCATTAATAAATAAAACATAAAAAAAAAAAAAAGAAACTGATAATCAGGAAGAATTGTCTGATAACATTTCTAGTAAATCCATCCTAGGTGGTTTCATAAGAAAATGAGAAAAGCCTCTAACATGCTGTTTAGATACACAGTATATTCTATACCAAGATGGCATTACTTAGATGTTTATGCTCTTGTTCTGTGAAGATCTTATTTCACAGCTATATTTCTGTTTCTGTGACATATATATTTGTACGTGGCATGTGTATATATAGATATACACACATACACGCACACGCACACACATGCACACACACACGCCAAAGAGACTAAGATCTATTAACCCAGAGGCATCTACCATAGGAAGCTATAGAGGTCTGAATACGCCGGGAGGTCTGAATACACAATGAATGTGTATTTCTTTCACCAGTACCTTCAAGCTGTTGGCTAGAATTTCTATTAAAAAAACAAACAAGCACATTAGTCTTTCTATGTGAAAAATAGAAAGAATACATCAAAAGCCAGGTGTGTGGGGCGCCTGGGTGGCTCAGTCAGTTGGGTGTCCAACTCTTGATTTCAGCTCAGGTCATGATCCCAGGGCTGGCTCTGTGCTGAGTGTGGAGCCTGCTTGGGATTCTCTCTCTTTCTCTTTCTCTCTCTGCCCCTCTCTCCTTCTCGTTCTCTCTCTCTCTCTTTCTCCCTCCCTTTCTCTCTTTCTCGCTCTCTCAAAAAAAAAAAAAAAAAGCGAGGTGTGGCTGCAGGTTGAGGAAAGGCTGGAGTTACAGTAAAGCCAACAAAGTCAGTGAGGGAAAATAAAAGCAGATATCCCAAACAAAGAGGTACTACCAACAGCAGTCACTGAAAAAACATGTCAAACAAAATAAGCAGCTTAAGCTATAAAAAAATAAAAGAGATTGAAACCACTCTGAAACATGAAACAACTATTTCCACCACTCTAATCCTTCTTTAAGTCATGTATTCCTTTCTTTGGTCATTTGTCCTAAATTACTGAAAACAAATACTTTACAAGAGACAGCTAAAGTGAATTAATCTTTTAGCTTTCAGCGAAATGAGATGAGGATAACAAGAATTTAATGGATAAATCTTCGAATAGGTATGAGATTCAGTTAATATCTCAGTCAATGGATTTTTAATATGCATAGTGAGAGAGTCTTACACCAATAAATATTAGGTTCTTTGAAGAAGCACAGCTTTAAGAAAAGTGTTTCTAGGGGGTGGCTGCCTAGTTCAGTCAGTAGAATGGGCAACTCCTGATCTCGGGGTTGTGAGTTCAAGCCCCATGGTGGGTGTGGAGATTACTTTAAATAGATAGATAGGCAGATAAATAAATAAATAAACAAATCTTTAAAAAAGTGTTTCTTTTCAATCCACTAAAACCAAATTTCACTGATCAGAGGCAGGATTAAAGCTAATATCCTTTACAATTTTCAACATTTTCAGGTTTAGATATTCTAATAATACCCCAAAATTTTCAATTTATAATGTTTAATAAATGTGAAATTTTAAAGTTATGATTCTCAGTAGAGGGTAGATGATTATAACAAAAGGGGTATAAGTCTTCACTTGCCAAGGTTCTTTTGTTAATGGCAACAGGAATGTCTTCTAAAAAATATTGTTTATTTATTTGTTTATTTTTAAGATATTTATTTTTGAGAGAGAGAAGTGTGTGCGCAAGCACAAGACTGCAAGTTGGGGAGGGGCAAAGAGGGAGACAGAGGATCCAAATCAGGCTCTGTGCTGACAGCAGACAGCCGGATGAGGGATCGAACTCACGGACGACGAGATCATGACCTGAGCTACAGTTGGATGCTTAACTGACTGAGCCAACCAGGCACCCCTAAAAATATATTTATTAAATGTTTATTTATTTATTTTGAGAGAAAGAGAGAGCATGAGCAGGGGAGTGGCAGAGTGAGAGGGAGAGAAAGAATCCCAAGGAGGCTCCACGTTGAATGTGGAGGTAAATGTGGAGGCGGTGGAGAAGGGGGATGGGGAGGCTCCCTCGCAGGACCTGACCACAATCAAGAGTCTGACACTCAACCAACTGAGCCACTCAAATGCCCCTAAAACTATTTTAATAATAGACTTAGGATGATAAGAATATTGTAGTAACGCCAGGCGCCTTTAGCTGCATATGTTTGAAATTGCTGGCAAAAAAAGTATTAACATGATGTAAGATAGACTTGGAGCAATAATGTTTCTCAAATTAGAAGCACTCACCTAGGGGTGCTTGGGTGGCTCAGTCGGTTAAGTGTCCGACTTCGGCTCAGGTCATGATCTCGTGGTTCACTAGTTCGAGCCCCGTGTCGGGCTTTGTGCTGACAGCTCGGAGCCTGGAGCCTGCTCCGGATTCTGTGTCTCCCTCTCTCTCTGACCCTCCCCCCATTCATGCTCTGTCTCTCTCTGTCTCAAAAAAAATAAACGTTAAAAAAAATTAAAAAAAAAAAAAAAGAAGCACTCACCTAATCAATCCAATACAGAAAATTAATCACACGGTAACACACCTGTGCACAACTCCCATTAAAAATATTATTCCTTCTGTAGTGTGGCAATACAATACTAATAATTTTTGTTTCCTTTATTTTCATAACATGCCTTTATTCACCTTTTTTCTTTTTTGTAAAAATATCATGAGATACACTGCAGCAATGCTAAGGGAATCCATCATATGGCTCCTCGGAACTACATGTTGCTAAAATTTCGGTTATGGTCTCCTATGTGTTTTATAGACAAGCTGTCTCATTATGTATCATGTGCTTCATAACTGCCAATTTTAAATACCAGCTCTAAATAACACTGACGTGACAGATTCATCTTACTCTCTAAACCAGTTTTTTTTCAAGTGAGGTATTGAGCTATTTTAGAATCTTCCATTATTCAAATACATTTTCTTTCAGTGATCAAAAGGCAGGAATCTATCTAGAATAAGGGATGTGAGGAGATAGAAAAGTTAAAAGCTACAATGAATACTCCAAAAAGAGAGAAAGGGAGAGAGCACACAATGTTAGTTTGTTGTAAAGAGGATTAACCGTAATAACTACAACGTATTGAATATTTCCTATCTCCCAGGCACTGTTAAGCTTTTTACATAAGTAAGCTCTTTGTTCTTCACAAAACCCCTATGAGGTGAGCATTATTACCTGTTCTGAGATCACACGACCAGCAAGTAACAGCACTGGGAATTGAACCCACTTCTACTTGTCTCTAAGGTTTATCTCCTAATCACCATACACGCTGCCTTGAGTACAACATATATTGGAGATGGAATTCTGTAAGCAAAATGACATGGCTCAGACTCACATGGGAGGTAGAGAATAAGAGTTTAATAGTTTACAACTCAAAATGGAAACCAGGAAGAAAACTGGGGAGGTGATAGATGAAACTCTGTAAATGAGCCCCAAAATCTAGCTAGAAATTCTTAGCACCTGTCTGGTATCTTGGGCAACAATACCTGCCTTAGACAAAGTAAAATAATCAGTCTGTAAGCAACCAATAAAACCAATACAAAAGCTGAGTACTGAAGTTGCAGAGACATTGATCAGAAAGATTCGTAAAACGTTTTGCATAAGTCATAAAACTTCGATATATTGCTGCAGTACGTGACTTTCTTGAGAAAGTCTAGCATAGCTGTCAAACTAGAATCCTGTCGCGTGCTCATTAGACCCATGTGCCAAAATGTTTTATATGTCATAAGAAGGATAATAATTTCTTGGAGATAATTCCAAAGTTTAAGAAGTTGAAATAGTGCCTACTGAGGATCTGAAATTATTTTTGTGAGTAACAAATGTAAGATGTGGGATCTCAGGTTGTAAGTTTGCATCCCATACTGGGTGGAGAGATTACTTAAAAAACAAAACCTTACGGGGTGCCTGCGTGGCTCAGTGGGTTAAGTGTCCTGACTTGGGCTCAGGTCACGATCTCGCGGTCCGTTGTTTCAAGCCCTGCCTCAGCCACTGTGCTGACAGTTCAGAGCCTGGAGCCTACTTCAGATTCTGTGTCTCTTTCTCTCTATATCCCTCCCCCACTCATGCTCTGTCTCTCTCTCTCTCTCTCAAAAATCAATAAGCATTAAAAAAATGAATAAATCTTAAAAGAAAAACAAAACAAATGCAAGATGCTGGACATGAAAGGCCACTTTAGTATTGGTAGTGAATTATGATAGTTGTAGTCTTTTTTCTGCCCAGTAGATATTTTCTCCCTGTTTTCTTGTGGAGAAATCCCACAGATAAGGCTGATTCCATAAAGCCTCTTCACCAAGCATACACCGCATATACCACCACCACCACCACCACCTTAAGGGTAAACAGATGGTGCATGGGGTGTCTGGGTGGCTCAGTTGGTTAAGGACCCAAACTCCTGGTTTTGGCTCAGGTCATGATCTCACAGTTCATGAGTTCAAGTGCCATGTCAGGATCTGTGCTGTCAGCATGGAGCCTGCTTGGGATTCCGTCTCCTTCTCTCTCTGCCCCTCCCCTGCTCACTCTCTATCTCTCTCTCAAAAATAAATAAATAATTGGGGACGCCTGGGTGGCTTCGTCAGTTAAGTGTCCGACTTCAGCTTAGGTCACAATCTCGTGTTTTGTGGGTTCAAGCCACGGATTGGGCTCTGTGCTGACAGCTCAGAGCCTGGAGCCTTCTTCAAGATTCTGGGTCTCCCTCTCTCTCCAAACCTCCCCTGCTTGCACTCTGTCTCTCTCAAAATTAAATAAACATTAAAAAATAATTTAAAAAATAAATAAATAATCATTAAAAAAACAAAAACAAAAACACAGGGATTGGCCACATGGAGGGACCTAGCTGGGGCAGTCACAATCCTCTTCGGGACATTTGCCAACCATATTGAAGGAAAGGCATTTTCTGTTGTTGGGCTCTCCAGCTTTGAGGAAATATAAGCCGAAAGCTACAGATGGCCAACTCTGTCACTTGCCTATCTGAGATGTAGAAAAAGCCTAATGAGAACAAAGCCAAACACAGCAAGAAGGACATGCTGAGAGTAGGTGTATGACAGCACTCCAATGACATCATTTGAGACCCTGAATCTAGCTGTAGTTGAAGCTGGAGGCAATCTTGTGTTGCCCAGTTACACAGCCAACAGAAGTCCGTTTGTGTTTAGTTTAAGTTAGGTGTCCACTCCTTGCAAATAAAAGAGAACCCTGGCCATAGGTACATTACAAATATATACTATAAAGACAGCAATACCCAGATATTACTATAATCTTAGGCACCTGCATCTAAAGAGTCCGTAAACTCTGGCAAATGTACCAGAGCCTTTGTTAGGTAGGACGAAGCACAACTCCATCATGATGGCACTAATTTAAAATTTTTCTTTTATCCTGGAATGGATCATGCATACAAAAGGCTAAAAATGTATCTGCACAATTTGGAGAATACTAATAAAAGGAACATCTGTCCAATAACCCCCAGATTAAGAAATAGAAAATCACTTTGTGTCCTTCTCCAATTGTCTGAGAGACAAATATCTATTATTTGGGTTTGTGTTTCTTTAGTCTATACAAATGAAACTATATTGTGTTTTTTTTTTCTGACTTGAATTTTTCTCTCAGCATTTTGTTTTTGAGAATCGTCTATGTCAACCTACAGAAAGAAGTTAATTAGTTTTCACTGTTATGTAGGTATTCTATTCTGGGAACATTGAGCAATTTACTTACCTATCTTACTATAGAAGGACACTTGGGTTTCCCAGTTTTTTCGATCACAAACAATGCTTTTATGGTCATTTTTGTACATGCTTTTAGGGCACATGTGTAAGAGATGCCTTCAGCTGTACTTAGGAGTGGAAATGGTGGCATGTTGGTTATACTTGTGATCTCTTTTTCTAGAAAATGCCAAATTACTTTTCAAAACAGTTGTAGTAATTTAGACTCCTACCAGCAATGTATCCAAGTTCTGATTGTTCCGCATATTCTTCCCAATGCCTGATATTAGCCAACTTAAAATTTTTGCCAGTCTGGATGTAGTTAAATAGTATCTTTGTTGGGCTTCAATTTTCATTTCCCTGATTATAGTTTGAACAAATTTTTATATGGTTATTAGTCATTGGTTTCTTCTTTGATGAAATGCCTGTTTGTGTCTTTTGTTTTTTGTATTAGATTGTCTTATTAACTCACAATCTTATATTTATTCTGATTACTAATCTTTTGTGGGTTTTATTGACATCTCAGAAGGCCCACCACATGGAAGTTTTGCAGTAGGGGAGTTGCAGTGGGCTCAACTCTGAATCCAAGGACAAGTGGAGCAGGACAGAGGTCAGTGGATGGAAATTTACTAAGAACAAACATGGGGGTAAAAGGGATTCTTGCCAGATCAACTCAACAAGGATTCTTGCTGAAGGTAGGTCAGGATGATAAGATAGCAAGGGTGCAGGATGAGGAATCTGATCCAATGTTGAGGGTGATCAAATACCAAGGGTAGGAGATTTTTCACTAAACTGACTAATCAAAATTCTTGCTACAACTGGACTAAGCTGCCAAGAACACAGCCCAAGGTTGGACTCAGTTGAGAAGAGGGCTCAAGGAGTCTGACTCAGGCTTGGTGTAGGAGAGTCTCTGTCAGTGGCTGTGATGTCTGTCTCTTGACGTGACGGTTAAAATATCAGCTTTTTCTAGCCTCACATTGTGAAAATCTAAGGTTGTTTCATGCTAACTTTCCTTGTTATCCTGAACTAGCAACAATTAAAACTGCAATGTTCAGGGATGCCTGGGTGGCTCAGTCGGTTAAGCATCTGATTCTTGATCTCAGCTCGGGTCACAGTCTCATGGTTCATGAGCTCGAGCCCTACATCGGGCTGTATACTGTCAGCGTGGAGGCTGCTTGGGATTCTCTCTCTCCCTCTCTCTCTGTCTCTCCCCCACTTGCACACTCACTCTTCTCTCTCAGAATCAATAAATAAACTTAAAAAAATGCAATGTTCAAACTACAGGTTAAAAGCCTACAGTCTTCCAATTGCAGTTCATCTTTCAGCAACAATTTTAGTGTTGGGCAGCCACTTTTATTCTTACTGACTAGCCTAGGGCATGAATCTGTAATAACAGCTTCAAAGACAATGGAATGGCCATGCTCCAAATGAATCTCAAAATACAGGCACATCCCATTGTTTGGAAGTCTGCATTATGCCACTTCACTTATATGGGAGACCTACAATAGTATCTGTCTTTGCTAACTGAAAGAAATCGAAATGGGACTTTCATTTTAGGCCATTTTGGGTTATGAAAGTTTTCATAAGGAACACTCTACTTTCAGGTAGCAGTGTGGGGGTGGGGAGGGGAACCTGTAATGGGGTTTGTCCTGTTACCGGATGTGGGTGTGTCAGAGTAGGTGTTGAAATGAAAAGCAAATAGATTTGGGCCAAAGAATGCTAACACTTCTCCTCCTCAATGGTAATCTGACTATCCAGTAATGCCTCCTTATTGTATTTGGCAATGTTGAACTACCTGAAGGTTAAGAAGTCCTCTCACCCTTTTTTGAAAGTCACATACTGCAGGGAACCACCCTTTGGGGCACAAGACGGGTAAGGTGCCTGCCTTGTTTACATAGGACACTGCCAGACACAGACGCTCCAAATTCCCACTTTTCGCCTCATGAGTGACTAGCTGAACTAATTTTGTCCTTACTGATTAACAGGAATAAAATGATATTAAGCAAACCCTGGTTAAGCTTCTTTCCATCCCCCAGGACACTGAACTTTGGCTCACCCTGATGCTGAGTCAGCACACAGCCAGCCCCCTCCTTAAGGGCAAGTTCCTGGAAAGAGGCTGGTCTCTGGGTAAAATATTCTCTCCATCTCCTGTCCCCATACCCGGTTCTCTCTACCTTTGTTCACTTGCTGTATAAAAGAAAAACACTTTTTGCCCAACTTTTGAGATGCTTGCAAGCCTTATGGTGAGGGGTTCTCCTTACTGTAGCAGCCCCACCCCCCCCACTGGATACTTGTTTCAGATTGGTTTTTCCTCTGACATAATCTGTCTTTGAATATGGTATTTTTAAAATATATATTTTTTATTTTAGAAAGGGAGAGAGAGAGTACAGGTGAGGGAGAAGGAAGAGGAAGAGGGTGAGGGAGAAGGTGAGAGAGAGAGAGAGAGAGAGAGACAGAGACAGAGAGAGTCCCAAGCAGGCTCCATGCTCAGTGCAGAGCCTGATGTGGGGCTCGATCCCATGACCCTGGGATCATGACCTGAGCCAAAATCAAGAGTAGGACATTCAACCAATTGAGCCAGCCAGGCACCCCTAATATGACATTTCTTAAACTGATTTCCCATTATTTCATCCTAGATAGGTATTTTCTGAGTATCTCGCACCTGCCATCTCTTTTCTTTCCATTGCCACTGCTCTTGTCCAGACCCTTATTAACCTTATCCTGGCCCATTATGTGCTGATCTCCTCAGCCTCCAATTTTATTTACCTTTTCATATTGCTACTAAGTCTATCTTCCTAAAGATTATTCCTCCAATTCTTTTTTTTTTTTTTTTTTTGCTCCTTTTTTGCCTAAGAATAAAGTCCAAATTCCTTAGTGTAGCATTTGTTTTTCTACAGCAAGGACTAACCTCATCTCTTCCTCCCATGAACCCTTCCAGCTGTTTCTAAAACCTGCCTTTTTTTCTCCAGTCTCATTGTGTTGTCCATTTACTTTTTCTGTACCTCCAATGTTTTTCCTCCCAAATCCTCCTTTCCCTGAATTCCTTTTCTTTTCTTTTCTCTGTTATTTATTTATTTACTTACTTAAGACAGAGAGGGAAAGAGCATGAGCAGGGGAGAGGGGCTAAGGGAGAGAGAGAATCCCAAGCAGGTTCCCCATTCAGCATGGAGCCTGACTCAGGGCTCTATCCCACAACTCTTGGACCATGACCTGAGCCCAAATCAAAAGCTGGAAGTTCAACTGACTGAGCCACCCAGGTGCCCTAGGCCCCTCCCTGAATTTTTATCCAATACAAATGCTATTCCTTCCCTGTTTGGGAATCAATCTCTTCCATTATTATTCCCCTGACACTGTGTCTGTACCTTCATTAAAGCATTTAAGATAGTTGTTTTAAAAAATTTTTTTTTAAGTTTATTTATTTATTTTGAGAGAGAGGGAAGGCAGGGCAGAGCAGGCTCTGTGCTGACAGCAGATGTGGGTTCAAACCCATGAACAGTGAGATCATGACCTGAGCCAAAATCAAGAGTTGGACGCTTAACCGACTGAACCACCCAGGTGCTCCTAAACTAGTTGTCTTTTATTACAGCAACTTAAATACTTTTTAAAAATCTGTCCTTCTAGATTATAAGCTTTTTGAGGGCAAGACAGTATCTTATTCCTCTATGTATCTTCTCTGGCCCTTAGCCTAATACTTCACACTTGGAGAGCACTCAATATTCGTCTTGTTAATTAAAACAAGTAGAAAACTATTCTATTTCCTTTGTGGTTCCATGTAACATTTTCTGTAATGTATGTTTATCATCTCTAATGACCAACGGAATATAATGTGAGCGTTCAGGACTCAGAAGTCAATTGAATGTTGTTTACTATAAGGCAGAAGATAGACTCTCCTAAATATGACAGTAGTAAGAGAATAGCGAAGACTGATCCAGTCGTTCTGAGAGTTCTTGGGAGGCAAGACAGCATAATGTGTTAAGAGTGTGGGTTCAGACGTCTGAAACCAGGTTTGCCACTCACTAGCTGTGTGACCTTGAGCATTTTCCATGTTTCCGAGCCCCAATTTTTCTTTTGTAGGATGAAGACAGAAAGATCTGGGGCGACTGGGTGGCTCAGCCATTGAGCATCTGACTCTTGATTCGGCTCAGGTCACGATCCCAGGGTCATGGGATCGAGTCCTACGTCTGGCTCCACAGTGAACATGGAGCTTACCTAAGATTCTCTCTCTCTCTCCCTCTGCCCCTCTCCCCTGCTCATGCTTTCTCTCCCTAAAATAAAAACTAAAGTTTTTTTAAATGTTTATTTATTTTTGAGAAGGAGAGAGACAGAGCAGAGGAGGGGCAGAGTGAAAGGGAGACAGAGAATCCGAAGTCAGACGCTAAACCAACTGAGCTACCCAGGTGCCCCTGTCTCAAATAAAGGTTGTTTTAATTCTTAAAAAAAAGAGAGAGAGAGATGGGCTTCTGGGTGGCTCAGTCATTTGAGGGTCCAACTCTTGATTTCAGCTCATGTCATGATCTCACGGTTTGTGAGTTTGAGCCCTATATCAGGCTCTGTGCTAATAGTGTGGAGCCTGTTTGGGATTCTCTCTCCCTCTCTCACGCCCCTCTCCCACTCACACTCTCTCTTTCTCTCTCTCTCAAACAAATATGGTTAAAAAAAAAAAGGATAAGTGACTTTGGAGTGAGGGCATGTGGGCCATGGTAGGAGAGACAGGCATGGGTAGGATGATGAAAACCTCATATGTGAATAGCGTCTGGTTTCCCTCACTCTGTCTGTCGAAGTCCCCTCAACTTGCATACATCGTGGTGGGGAGGGAGAAGAAAACAAAAAGCCAGGTACGTTGCCAACCAGGCTCTGTGAGACCAAAGTTCTGAGGAAGCTAGGCCTCAATCACCTGTTTTTCTTTGCCTGCACTGGACAACCTGAATTTAGTTTGTCGTGAATCCCCAAGTAAAATTTGAACTTTATCCTGAAGGCAATGGGGAAAAGCGGAAGGATTTTAAGTAGGACAGGACTGGGATCAACTTCGCCTTTCAGAAAGGAGCTGCGAAAGCAGCATGGGGAAGAGATTCGAGGGGTGGCTAACGCTGGCAGAGGTACGACGAAGACAGTGCGCTGTCTGAACATGCTGAGTTGGAGAACACGATGCGTATTTGAATAGTGATGTTAAGATGACAGTAAGAGATGGGATTCAGCTCTTTAAATAAAAGTTCCAAGGTATATTTTGCCCTCAGCTCACCCTCAGTACGATTTCATGTAACTACTACAATTATATATTTGTGGTTGTTAATTCACTTGACAGTTTAAAAATTTCTTACCTATACTATGTCATTTTAGCCTTTCCATGATCCTGTAAGGTAGACAGAACTGCTGGTCCTCCCATTTTGCAGTGAGGATTTATGCCTCTGAGATTAGAAGTGATTCATTTGTCTAGGATCACAGAGGAAGTCAGGGCAGGGCCACACCCTGAACCCAGCTCCAGGAGTATGCTCTCTCAGAGGGGAACTGCACGCACTAGCAGTAACCCATCAACTCTCATTCAGCGTCTACCCCACTCTTAGCACTACTTTAGCGGAAATAAAAAAGAATTAGACAATCAGCACAGAGACAACAGCACTGATTGCTGACCAAGTTGTAGACCAGCAGTCAGATCTGGCTTCCGGTTCTAATTCCACCTCTAACGACCTGTTTGATTGTATTTTATTTGAAGATAACAGAAACCCATTTCAAATGAACTTCAAGAGAAAGGGGAATTGACTGGTTCATGAAATCCAAGGAAGGTGTGAACAGTCCAGGATCAGGAAAGGTGAGGCTGCAGAGATAGCTCTTGGGAACAAGTGGAAAGGGGAGGCTCGAACCTTGTCAGGAGTCTTCAAATTTGATTTTTTGTTTCTGTTGCTGTCCGTGTGGCAGTTTCACTTTCTCCCTGCTGCTAACTAGCTTTCTCTAAAGGAAGAAATATGTCTACTATGTTTCTGATTTTAGAAGTGAAAGCTTTAGCCGTTGGAGAGAGATCACTCCAATCCTTCGTGGGACTCAAGTAAGAAAGTGTCAAGGACACATCCCCAAAGGCAAGGGAATTAAAAGCAAAAATGAACTACTGGGACCTTATGAAGATAAAAAGCTTCTGCACAGCAAAGGAAACAGCCAACAAAACTAAAAGGCAACCAACAGAATGGGAAAAGATATTTGCAAATGACATATCGGACAAAGGGCTAGTATCCAAAATCTATAAAGAGCTCACCAAACTCCACAACCGAAAAACAAATAACCCAGTGAAGAAATGGGCAGAAAACATGAATAGACACTTCTCTAAAGAAGACGTCCGGATGGCCAACAGGCACATGAAAAGATGCTCAACGTTGCTCCTCATCAGGGAAATACAAATCAGAACCACACTCAGATATCACCTCATGCCAGTCAGAGTGGCCAAAATGAACAAATCAGGAGACTATAGATGCTGGAGAGGATGTGGAGAAACGGGAACCCTCTCGCACTGTTGGTGGGAATGCAAATTGGTGCAGCCACTCTGGAAAACAGTGTTGGAGGTTCCTCAAAAAATTAAAAATAGACCTACCCTATGACCAGCAGTAGCACTGCTAGGAATTTACCCAAGGGATACAGGAGTACTGATGCATAGGGGCACTTGTACCCCAATGTTCATAGCAGCACTCTCAACAATAGCCAAATTATGGAAAGAGCCTAAATGTCCATCAACTGATGAATGGATAAAGAAATTGTGGTTTATATACACAATGGAGTACTATGTGGCAATAAGAAAGAATGAAATATGGCCCTTTTTAGCAACATGGATGGAACTGGAGAGTATGATGCTAAGTGAAATAAGCCATACAGAGAAAGACAGATACCATATGCTTTCACTCTTATGTGGATCCTGAGAAACTTAACAGAAACCCATGGGGGAAGGGAAGGAAAAAAAAAAAGGAGGTTAGAGTGGGAGAGAGCCAAAGCATAAGAGACTCTTAAAAACTGAGAACAAACTAAGGGTTGATGGGGGTTGGGAGGGAGGGGAGGGTGGGTGATGGGTATTGAGGAGGGCACTTTTTGGGATGAGCACTGGGTGTTGTATGGAAACCAATTTGACAATAAATTTCATATATTGAAAAAAAAATTTTTTTTTTAATTAAATTAAAAAAAAAGAAAGTGTCAAGGAACCTATTGCTCCCCTGGCCCAGGAGAAGGTGAGTGTCTAACCCGTGGTTACTGGAGGAATCAATTCCACAGAGTGCTAGCAAGATTAACTTAGGGGTTCATTTTCTTAGGTACTTTATGAAAGACATGAGCCTTGAATATGGGCATTATTATATAGCTAGGGAGAAGGAAAGAAAGCCAGAATTTCACCTAGAGAAGGAGGTTTGGAGTTGTTGACGTGGGTGGCCTATGAATAAAAGACAAGCCTGATTGGAGGGGAGGCCGCATCCTTGTTCCCACAGAAAATCACATTGGATTGCCAAAGGAGGAACTGAGCATGATGATAGGTCTAAAGGGCAAACACAGGATCGGCGCTCTTGGGTGGCTCAGTCAGTTAAGCGGTCAACTTCAGCTCAGGTCATGATCTCGTGCTCCGTGAGTTTGAGCTCCATGTTGAGCTCTGTGCTGACAGCTCAGAGCCTGGAGCCTGCTTTGGATTCTGTGTCTCTCCCTCTCTCTGCCCTTCCTATGCTCATGCTCTATCTCTCAAAAATAAATAAACAAAGTTAAAAAAAATGTTTAAATGAAATGAAATAAAAGATAAACACAGGGGTGACTGTCTGACTCTGGATTTTGGCTCAGGTCATGATCTTGAAGTTGGTGAGGTTGAACCCTGTGTCAGGCTCTGTGCTGACAGCATGTAGCCTGTTTGCAGTTCTCTCTCTTCCCCCCTCTCTCTCTCTCAAAAATAATAAAACTTATAAACTGAAAAAATAATAATAAAAGGTAAACACAGGGCACCTGGGTGGCTCACTTGGTTAAGCGACTGACTCTTGATTTTGGCTCAGGTTATGATCTCACAGTCATGGGATTGAGCCCTGTATCAGACTCTGAGCCCAGCATGGAGCCTGCTTAAGATTCTCTCTCTCTCTCTCTCTCTCTCTCTCTCTCCTTCTGTTCCTCCCTGCTTGTGGGTGCGAACGCATTCTCTCTCTCAAAATAAATAAAATTTAAAATTAAAAAAATTTTTTGAAGCATTTAATAAAAGGTAAACACAGAATTTGTTTTGGTTGAAGCAGCTGTTACAGGTTTCTTGTATAAATTCAACTGTGACTCTGAAACTCTCTTCTGTAACATAGACTTTCAATCATTTCTTAGAACGCTCCTTCCTTGTCAACTGAACTTGGCTTAGAGTTGTGGCAGTGGGAATAAAGAAGAATGGGTGACAGAATTCAGAAAAGGAAAACTCGAGAGATAATACCCAGTCACCTAATCTGGGAGCCTATAAAAAAGATGACGGCTCTTGATAGCACCCTCAGTGACTATTTGAACATAAGCATATTGGAAAGCAGATACAATAACATTGTATCTCCAGGAATCTGGCATAGTTGGTACTTAATTTACAAGATTAATAAACTGCATGACTCTCATATAATGAGATTAATATAATGGCTTCTAAGCCTCTTCTAGCAATGCAATTCTTTGAATCCATTTCCAATTCTGATCTTAAAACTCTTCAAAGTCCTCAAATACCCACATACAAAAAAACTTGTTTTTTAATTTTTTTAATGTTTATTTATTTTTGAGACAGAGAGAGACAGAGCATGAGCAGGGGAGGGACAGAGAGAGAGGGAGACACAGAATCCAAAGCAGGCTCCAGGCTCTGAGCTGTCAGCACAGAGCCCGATGCAGGGCTGGAACCCATGAACTGTGAAATCATGACCTGAAATGAAGTTGGACGTTTAACCAACTGAGACACACTGGCACCCCAAAACTTGTTTTTTAAAAGGTTAAGATGGCAAATTTTATGTTACGTATTTTTTTTAATGTTTATTTATTTTTGAGACAGAGAGAGACAGAGCATGAACAGGGGAGGGTCAGAGAGGGAGACACAGACTCTGAAACAGGCTCCAGGTTCTGAGCTGTCAGCACAGAGCCCGATACGGGGCTCGAACCCATGGACCGTGAGATCGTGACCTGAGCCGAAGTCGGACGCCTAACCTACTGAGGCACCCAGGCGCCCCTTATGTTATGTATTTTTGGCCACAATAAAAGCCCCCAAAAGTTAGGCTGTTGATTCTACTGTACTTTCAAAAACCTACATTTGAAAATATACCAGTTGTGGCAAGATGACAGCATAGGGCAATCCTGCACTCACCTCCTCCCTCCAAAACACCAAATCTACAGCTACATACGGATCATTTCTCTCTGAAAAAGATCCGAAAAGTAGATGGACTGCTTCTCCACAAAAAAAGATAAAAAGACAAGTAGGGGAGGTAGAGACACAGTCTTGGCAAAAACCTCATTCCCAGCTCAGCGATGCACGAGGCGGGGGAATCTCACCTGTATGGTACTTCTCCCAGAGGAGTGAGGGGCTGGTGTTCCCATCAGGCACCGCAACTCCTGGGATCTGCCCCAGGGAGATGAGCCCTCAGAACGTCTGACTTAGAAGACAAACAGGGCTGATGTCCCAGGGACCCAAAGTGCCAGAGGCAACTGAGATTATCTTTTTTTAAAGGGCTCACCTGCCCTGAGACCCAGAGAAAAAACATCAGGCTGAAAAGTGCCTAGTCTATACGTGGAGGAGACTCATTTGCTAATATAAAAGCATCTGCTTGAGGGGCAGGGAACAGCTGAAATCACCCCAGAGAAGGAGTGCTGGCAGATGGCAGGTGCATCGTCCAGCTCTCCTGCTGGCACAGGTAGCAAACTCCCAGGCCTCACCTTCCTGCTGCCTTACTGACACAGGTGGGAGTGAGCAGCGGTGGCACGAGGCCACTGCCTTGCTGGTGGTGGCAGCACTCCCCCGCTTCCTGGCCAGGTTGGGCAGATCGTCCCGCTCCTGGTGTGAAGCTGGTTCAAGCACATGGACAAGGTGCTCTCCCACTGGTTCCTGAAACCCCTGGGTGTGTACAGCCAAGACATTTTCCAGCTGCCTTTCAAATGCCCATGAGAATGCCCCTACTCCTCACACTCTCCAGCTGCCTAGCTAAAGCTAGTGGGTGTGTGCGATACATACAGGGGATGCCCCTTGATCACCTGGTCCTGGTGGCCAAAGGGGCTGGCATTCCTGGGCTCCACAGGAATGTAATGGTCGGAAAGACAGTTCTTGGTTGGTCACCACCCCCGGGGCGCTGCATAGGCAGCGAACTGAAACACAACCCCAGTCTTATGAAAAAGGACTATTTACTTAGCGGAGCTGCAGCCTGAGGGACAGGCTTTAGGTTTCTGAAACATCTAGAGGCTATGTAGGCGTTCCCAGAGAATATAAGCAGGAAGACACCATCCTCCACACTCCTTTGGCCTCACTACAGCTCAACAAGACATCCCAGAAGGGAGCTCATACACTTGTCTGGAGTCCCAATTTTTGTAACTGTCACTCAGGGTATACCTCCTGATCTCCTGGTCTTGACGCCAGCAGGGATTATGATTGCAGCCCCACAGGACTATATACCTTTGCTTCCTTTAAAAACTGCTACTGGGGTGCCTGGCTGGCTCCATCAGTAGAGCACGCAACTCTTGATCTCAGGGTTGTGAGTTTGAGTCTCACATGGGTGTAGAGATTACTTAAAAATAAAATCTTTTTAAAAAAATTTATTTTAGGGGCACCTGGGTGGCTCAGTCAGTTAGGCGTCTGACTTCGGCTCAGGTCATGATCTTGCTGTCCGTGAGTTCGAGCCCCGCGTCAGGCTCTGTGCTGACAGCTCAGAGCCTGGAGCCTGCTTCAGATTCTGTGTCTCCCTCTCTCTCTGCCCCTCTCCCGCTCATGCTCTGTCTCTCTCTCTGTCCATAATAAATAAACACTTAAAAAATTAAAATTAAAAAAAAATTATTTTAAAGTTTATTTATTGACAGAGAGATCAGGGGAAGGGCAGGGAGAGAGAGAGAATCCCAAGCAGGCTCCTCACTGCCAGCATGGAGCCTGACTAGGGGCTCAAACCCATGCACCATGAGATCATGATCTGAGCTGAAATCAAGAGTTGAATGCTTAACTGACTGGGTCACCCAGGTGCCCCAAAAATAAAATCTTAAAGAAAAAAAAAAGCTGCTACCTGAGGGCCTGGCTTCCAGTCAGCTTGAAACTAGATGGTAAATGAGAGTCCTCCCCTTGAAACACTAATAGGTCTTGGCATGTCCTCAATAACAGGGCGTATCAGAATAAATCAGCAGTGTAGTCAATCACAAAGGTTCCAGAGACAACCAAGAACCAGGGCAAAGTTGAACTAGAACATTTATCACCTACATAAGGCCATGCCTTCAAGACTGGGAGAAGTAGTTATTTTGCCTAATATATAGAAGCAAACAGAGAGTCAAGCAAAATGAAAAGTATGCTGCAAATGAAAGAGCAACACAAAACCTCAGAAAAAGACCTTAATGATACGAAGATAAGTATTCTACCCTATAAAGATTCAAAGTAATGGTCATAACGATGCTCAGTGAACTTGGAAGAACAATGAACACGCTGAGAACTTCAAGAAAGAGGTAAAAAATATTTTAAAAGTACCAACAGGAGTTGCAGAACCGAAGAATACAATAACTGAACTGAAAAATAAACATCTATAGAGGGATTCAACAGCAAACTGGATGAAGCAGAGTGAATCAGTAAGTACTCAGACAAAGCAATGGAATTTACCCAGACATACCAGCAAAAAGAAAAAAAAAAAAAAGAAACAATGCAAGTAATTTAAGAAACCTAGGGGTGCCTGGGTGGCTCAGTCAGTGAAGCGGCAGACTTCGGCTCAGTCAGTGAAGCGGCAGACTTCATCTCAGGTCATGATCACGCGGATTGTGGGTTCGAGCCCTGCATCAGGCTCTGTGTTGACAGCTCACAGCCTGGAGCCTGCTTTGGATTCTGGGTCTCCCTCTCTCTCTGCTGCTCCGCTGCTCACAGTCTCTCTCTGTCTCTCAAAAAATGAATGAAAACATTAAAAAAAAAAAGTAAAAAAAAAAAAAAAATATATATATATATATATATATATATATATATATGTAAAAAGAAACCCATGGGGCAGGGGCACCTGAGTGGCTCAGTCGGTTAAATGTCCGACTTCGGCTCAGGTCATGATCTCATGGTTTGTGAGTTCAGGCCCCATGTTAGGCTCTGTGCTGACAGCTCAGAGCCTGGAGCCTGCTTTGTAGTCTGTGTCTCCTTTTCTCTCCGCACTCCCCACCCCTGCCCTAGTTCTCTGTCTCTCTCTCTCAAAATAAATAAACCTTAAAAAAAAAAAAAAAAGAAAAGAAAAAAGAAACCTATGGGGCAACGTCAAGTGGAATAACATCCACATTACAGGGGGCCCAGAAGGAGAAGAAAGAGACAAAGGGGCAGAAAACTTCCCTAACCTGTGAAAGGAAACATCCAGGTTCAGGAATCTCAGAGAGTTCCAAATAAGATAACCAAAAGGGATCCACATTAAGACACATAATTAAAATAACAAAAGTCAAAGATAAGGAGAGACTCTTAAAAGCAGCCAGAGAAAAACAAGTTGTTGTGTGCAGGTGAAATCCTATAAAACTATCAGCAGATTTCTCAGCAGAAACATTGTTGACCAGAGGGAAGAAGCATGACTATTCAAAGTGCTAAAAGGAAAAACTTCCAACCAAGAATATGCCACCCAGCAAGATTATCATTCAGAATAGAAGGTGAGATAAGAGTTTTCCAGACAAGCAAAAACTAAAGGAGTTCATCACTACTAAATCAGACTTAGAGGAGATGTTGAGATTTTTTTCTTTCTTTCTTTTTTTTTTTTTGCTTTTTTTTCTTAATGTTTATTTATTTTTGAGACAGAGAGAGACAGAGCATGAACGGGGGAGGGTCAGAGAGAGAGGGAGACACAGAATTTGAAACAGGCTCCAGACTCTGAGCGGTCAGCACAGAGCCCGACGCGGGGTTCGAACTCACAGACCATGAGATCATGACCTGAGCCGAAGTTGGACGCTTAACCGACTGAGCCACCCAAGTGCCCCTCTTTCTTTTTTTTTTTAATGTTTATTTATTTCTGAGAAAGAGAGACAGAGCATGAGCGGGGAGGGTCAAAGAGAGAGAGAGAGAGACAGACAGACAGATAGACAGAGACAGAGAGAGAGAGAGAGAGAGAGAGGGAGAGAGACAGAATCCAAAGCAGGCTCCAGGCTCTAAGCTGTCAGCACTGCACCTGATGCAGGGCATGAACCCACGAACCATGAGATCATGAACTGAGCTGAAGTCAAATGCCTAACTGGCCACTCAGGTGCCCTTCATTTTTTTTTTTTTTTTTTTTAAGTAGGCTTCATGCCCAACACAGAGCCCAACATGGGGCTTGAACTCATGATCCTGAGATCAAGACCTAAGCTGAGATCAAGAGTCAGAAGCTTAACCAACTGAGATACCCAGGTGCCCCATTAAGGAGATTTCTTTAATCTGAAAAGAAGTAGCACTAATTAATACAAGAAAACATCTGAAAGTAAAAATCTCACTGTAGAAGGCAAATATATACAAGGTAGTGGATTAAATACTTATAAAGTGACTATGAAGGTTAAAAGACAAAACTGGTGGGGCACCTGGGTAGCTCAGTTGAGCATCAGGCATCTAGCATCTTGATTTTGGCTCAGGTCATGATCCCAGGGTCATGGGATCAAGTGCTGTGTCAGGCTCCATGCTGAGCCTACTACATGCTCAGCACGGAGCCTGCTTAAGATTCTCTCTCCCCTGCCCCTCTCCTTCATTCGCACACTCTCTCCCTAAAATAAAAAAAAAATTAAAAATAAAAAGAAAGTAGTAAAATTAAACTACAATAGTTAAAGGATACATAAGATACAAGATGTAAAATGCGATGTCAAAAACAAAATGTTGAGGGGAAGAGAGTAAACTTGTAGTTTTAGAAAGTGTTCAAATTTACCCACGGGGCACCTGGGTGGCTCAGTTGGTAAGCGTCCGACTTCAGCTCAGGTCATGATCTCGCGGTCTGTGAGCTCGAGCCCCGCGTCGGGCTCTGTGCTGACAGCTCAGAGCCTGGAGCCTGCTTCAGATTCTGTGTCTCCCTCTCTCTCTCTCAAAAATAAATAAACATTAAAAAAAAATTAAAAAAAAAACCTCACAGTAAACATGAAACAAAAACTTATAGAAAATACACCAAAGAAAATGAGAAAGTAAACTAAACATAACAGTGAAGAAAGTTATCAAACCACAAGGGAAGAAAGAGACAAAGAAAGGGACTGAGAGGAACTATAAAAACAGCCAGAAAAAAAAAATGACAATACATACCTATCAATAATCACTTTAAATGTAACTGGATCAAGTTCTCCACTCAAAATGAATGGGTGGCTGAATGAATAAAGAAACAAGACACATCTATATACTGCTGAGAAGAGACTCACTTCAGAAGTAAAAATACACACAGACTGAAAGTGAAGGGATAGAAAAAGACATTCCATGCTAACGGAAACAAAAAGAAAACCAGTACAGCTATTCTTGTATCAGACAAAATAGACTTTATTTATTTATTTATTTTTAAAGTAGGCTCCACGCCCAACATGGGGCTTGAACTCATGACCCTGAGATCAAGCATCACATGCTCCACTGACTGAGCCAGCCAGGTGCCCCCAGACAAAATAGACTTTAAAGCAAAGATTGTAATAAAAGATAAGGAGGGACACTATATAATGATAAAAGGGTCAATCTAGCAAAAAGATATAACATTTATAAGTACATATGCAGCCAATATAGGAGCACTAAAATATATAAAGCAAATATTAATGGACCAAAAAGGGAGAAATTGATGACAACACAGTAATAATAGAGGACCTTCACACTCCACTTACATCAATGGATAAATTATATAGATAGGAAATCAACAAGAAAACATCAGCTTTTGGGACACATGGGTGGCTTAGTCGGTTTAGCATCCAACTCTTGATTTCTGGAACAGGTCGTGATCTCACAGTCGTGGGATCAAGCCTCATGTTGGGTTTGGGATTCTCATGGAGTCTACTTGGGATTCTCTCTCTCTGCCCCTCTCTGGCTCACACACTCTCTCTCTCTCTCTCAAAATAAATAAATATTTAGAGTGTTTTTTAAAAAATGTTTTATTTATTTTTGAGAGAGTGACTATGAGCAGGGGAGGGGCAGAGAGATAGATGGACAGAGGATCTGAAGCAGGCTCTGCTCTGACAGCATCGAAATCATGAACTGTGAGATCATGACCTCAGCTGAAGTTGAACATTCAACCCACTGAGCCACCCAGGTGGCCCAAATAAACATTTAAAAAGATAAAAAATAAGAATAAATGAAAGATTAAAATCATATAATCATCTCAATAAATGTTGAGAAAGCATTTGACAAAATTCAGCCTTCATTTATGAATCAAAAAACTCAACAAAATCAGTATACTTGACCTAATAAAGACCATATATGACAAATACATAGGTAATATTACACTTAATGGTAAAAAAGTGAAAGCTTTCTCCTTTAAGATGAGAAATAAAACAAGAATGCCCACTCTCCCCACTTTTTAATTAAAAAAATTTTTTTAATGTTTATTTACTTTTGAGAGAGAGAGACAGAACGTGAGTGGGGGAGGGGCACACAGAGAGGGAGACACAGAATCCAAAGCAGGCTCCAGGCTCTGAGCTGTCAGCACAAAGCCTGACACAGGGCTCAAACTCACAAACCATGAGATCATGACCTGAGCCAAAGTCAGAGGCTCAACTGACTGAGCCACCCAGGTGCCCCTCCCCACTTTTTAATTTTTAAGTAATCTCTACACCCAATTGGAGCTCAGACTCACAATCCCGAGATCAAGAGTCACATGCTCTTCTGATAGAGCCAGTCAGGTGCCCCTCTCCCCAATCTTATTCAACATAGTATTTGCAGCCCTACCCACAGCAATTAGGCAAGAAAAGAAATAAAAGGCATACAAAAAGAAAGAAGTAAAACTGTCACTATTTGCAGATGACATAATACTATATATAGAAAATCCTAAAGACACTATCAAAAAACCGCTAGGAATAATTAATGACTTCAGTGAGGTTGCAGGATACAAAATTAATATACAAAAATCTCTTGCATTTCTATACACTAATAATGGACTATCAGAAAGAGAAATCAAGGGGTGCCTGGGTGGCTCGGTTGGTTAAGCACCTGACTTCGGCTCAGGTCATGATCTAAAGACTCAGGGGTTTGAGCCCTGCCTCAGGCTCTCTGCTATCAGTGAGGAGCCTGCTTTGGATCCTCTGTCCCTCTCTCTCTGCCCCTCCCCTGCTTGTGCTCTTTTATCTCTCTCTCTCTCTCTCTCTCTCTCTCTCTCTCTCTCTCTCTCCCTCTCTCAAAAATAAATAAACATTTTAAAAAAGAGACAGAGAGGCACCTGGGTGGCTCAGTCAGTTAAGTGACTTCGGCTCAGGTTAAGATCTCATGGTTTGTGAGTTAGAGCCCCACATCAGGCTCTTTGCTGTTGTCACAGAGCTCACTTAGATCCTCTGTCTCCCTCTTTCTCTGCCCCTCTCCTGCTTGCACTCTCTCTCAAAAATAAACATTTAAAAAAGAGAGAGAGAAATCAAGAAAACAATCCCATTTACAACTGCATCAGAAAGAAGAAAATACCTAGGAATAAATTTAACCAAGGAGTAAAAGACCTGTACACTGAAAAATATGACTTGAAAGAAATTCAAGAAGTTACAAATAAATGGGAAGCTATTCCATGCACATGGATTGGAAGTATAAATATTGTTAAATGTCCATACTACCCAAAGGAATCTACAGATTCAATGCAAACCTCATCAAAATTCCAATGGCAGTTTTTACAGGACTAGAAACAAACAATCCTAAAATTTATACAGAATCACAAAAGATCCTGAATAGCCAAAATAATCTTGAGAAAGAACAAAGTCAGAGGTATCCCACTCCCTGATTTCAAATGATACTACAACACTATAGCAATCAAAATAGTATGGTATTGGCATAAAAGCAGACACATAGATCAATGCATTAGGAAAGAGAGCTCAGAAATAAACCCACACATATATGGCCAATTAATTTATGACAGAGGAGGCAAGAACATACAAAAGAGAAAGGATAGACTCTTTAATAAATGTTGTGCAGACTGGACAGCTACATGTAAAAGAATGAAACTGGACCACTGTCTTGTACCGTTTATAAAAATTAACTCAGTATGGATTAAAGATTTGAATGTTAAGACATGAAACCATAAAACTCCCAGAAGAAAACAGGCAGTAGGCTCCTTGACATCAGTATTAGTGATTTTTTTTTTTTTTTGGAACTGGCTCCAAAAGCAAAAATAAACAAGTTGGACTACACCAAACTGAAAAGTTTCTGCACAGCGAAGGAAACCATCAGCAAAAGAAAAAGTAAACCTATCAAATGGGAGAAGATATTTTCAAATCATATATCTGATAAGGGGTTAATATCCAAAACATACTTAAAAATTCAGACAATTCATAACAAAAAATTTTTTTAATGGGCAGAAGATCTGAATACACATTTTTTCCCAAAGAAGACATATAGAAGGCCAACAGGCACATGAAAAGATGCTCAATATTACCAATCATCAGGTAAATAAATGAAATATCATCACACATCTGTCAGAATAGATATTATAAAAAAGACAAGAAATAAAAGGTTTAGGTGAGGATGTAGAGAAAAAGAAACTCTTGTAGACTGTTGATGGGAATGTAAATTTGTGCACCCACTATGGAAAACAGTATGGAGATTCCTAAAAAAATTAAAAATAGGCCTGCCATATGATGAAGAAATTCCATGCTGGGTTTTCTGTCTGAAGAAAAAGAAAACACTAAATGGAAAAGATATATGTACCCTTATGTTTGTTGCAGCATTAATTTATAGTAACTAAGATATAGAAACAACCTAAGTGTCCATTGATGGATGAATGTATAAAGATGTGGCGTATAAATATAATGGAATACTACTCAGCTATTAAAAAGAATGAAATTATGCCATTTGCAACAATATGGATGGACCTTGAGGGTACTCTGCAAAGGAAATAGGTCAGACAGAGAAAGGTAAATACTACACGATCTTACTTGTATGTGGAACCTAAAAAACAAAACAACACAAAGCGTAGACTCCTAGATATAGAAACCAGACTGGTGGGTGCCAGAGAAGAAAGAAGATTGCTGGGGGGAGATATGGGTGACAGGGATCAAGAGGTACAAACTTTCAGGACTAAAATAAAAAAGTCATGGGGATATAATGTACAGCATGGGGAATATAGTCAATAATACTGCATTAACTTTGTATGGTAATAGCTGGTAAAGAGACTTATTTTGGTGATTATTTTGCAATGTATACCAGTGTTGAATTACCAAGTGATACATTTGAAGCTAACATAATGTTGTCAAATATACCACAATAAAAAAAAAAGAAAAAAAAGGAAAAACAAAAAGAAAATTTACCAAACATATTTTATAAATACTTTTACCAATGGCTAGTTTATAAAAACAATTTATGTTCTTCAGAAAATTAAATTAACCATTTTGATTAATGGAGCATTTAGTATATTACAAACATAGAAATATTAGGGGCAAATCAACACCTACCAAAATGTCTGGAATGATGAATGGGCAGATGTGGTTGGAGGTTTCAAGTCTTGAATTAAAAAAAAAAAAAATCTTCTGAGTTGGGTAAACACGTGTATTACCAATCATTTCTAGAAAAGAAAAAGCCAAGAGCCAGATTTTAATAATAAGAAAACTGGAACTGGATAGAGACATTAACAAAGGGAGAAATTCTTAGGAAGAAAAAAATGGTTTTAAAAAAAGTACTATAAATTTGGGGTAAAATAAAACTGTGTATAAATGGTCTATATGGTAAGGAAAGAATTCCATGGTCATCTCAGCCAGCATGGATTAGAATTAAAGTGGGTGAGAGGCCATATATTTTTTTGCCTAAAATACTCTCAGATCATTTTCTGTAAGGTTTTCTTCCTTCGAATCTTACTCTGGGTAAAAGTGATTTGAAATGTTAGGGCATAGAAAACACAAAGCATAGAAAATTCCTTATCTGTTAATTACAAATTTTATGTTTATCACATTTTATTTATATTTGTGCTATGCTAGGCATCTTTTCAAGAATTCAGAGGAAATCCTATTTTTTAGAAAATAAAACTAATCAAAGATGCAGGATAAAATCAGTAGGTATTTATGCAAAGAATTAAAAAAACATAGGTTTAATATTTCAAAAATAACAAATTCATATTCACCATTTTTGATGCCCATAATGCACTATGTACTGACATCTACATGTCAAGACTATTCTAGTGATAGTTAATAGTAATAATTTAGGCTAAATAGCTTGCAATATATAAATTTTGTAGTTTAATGAATAAGAAATTAAGTTATATTCCAGGCTCAAAAAAATTATAATAAATATTCAGTTTAAAATAAGTATCATCATTTTCTTATTAAGTAATGTAGTTTTTTCCCTCCTAGTTTCATTGTATAATTGACGTAGAAGTCTGTATCAGTTTGAAGTGTATAACATAATGATTTATGTATATATTACAAAATGATAACCACAATTTTAGTTAACATCCATCAACTCACATAGTTATAATTTTTTTCTTATGATGAGATTTTAAGATCTATTATCTCAGTAACTTTCTAATATACAATATGGTATAACAGTTTTAAATATATATTACTTAGAAGACGTATTTCTAGGGGCGCCTGGGTGGCTCAGTCGGCTAAGCGTCCGACTTCAGCTCAGGTCACGATCTCACAGTTTGTGGGTTCGAGCCCCACGTCAGGCTCTGTGCGGACAGCTCAGAGCCTGGAGCCTGTTTCAGATTCTGTGGCTCCCTCTCTCTCTGACCCTCCCCCATTCATGCTCTATCTCTCTCTGTCTCAAAAATAAATAAATAAACGTTAAAAAAAAAAATTTTAAGAAGACGTATTTCTAAAAGTAAAATTCTGACTTCATTGTAAAATTAGTTCAATCAATGATTTATCTCAACCCAATATGACAAAATACAACTTTATTTAAATTAGTTGTTGAAGGCAAAATGACCAAGGCTAAGCCTATATATTGTATTTCCCTACTACTTTTATGAAAGAAATGACAGCAATATTTTACCTTTGTATAGTTCATGTATCACAAAAAAGATTTCAATATTACATAAAGTTAAACTCAAGTACAGAGAAGGATCTAACAAAATTTAACATGTTAATTATGCAACATAAACTAAGACATTTGGCTTTGCAGGGAAGACACTGAATTACACCCAGATAATCATGTCATTACTTGGTAGCAATGTATTTCTTTTTAAAAAATGTTTATGCTTTGTTATAAAAAATGCTTGCCACAGAAAGTTTATATTTGAATCTTTTGATATGGTTCAATTTCTGTTAAGTTTCAAGATGAAAAGTATCAGAGTGAGTGTAAACAGAATCCACCAGAACTATTCTTTTCATCATGGTGCTTTGGTGCTTTTGGCCTTGTCCTTATCATTAACAGATTTACAGCAGCAGCAGGACACTGTCAGCCTTTTCAAGTTTTGTCTTTTGACTTGCATTCTTTTCCTCTTCAGTGCAGTCAGAGGCCAAATTCCCACCTCCCCATCATCTTTGTCTCTGTATTGTCTTAAAAAAATTTTTTTTAATGTTTATTTTTAGAGAGAGAAAGACACACACACACACAGAATGCAAGCAGGGCAGGGAGGGGGGGTGAGGCAGAGAGAGAGGCAGACACAGAACCCAAGGCAGGCTCTAGGCTCTGAGCTGTCAGCACAGAGTCCAATGCGGACTCGAACTCATGAGCCGTGAGATCATGACCTGAGCCGAAGTCGGACGCTTAGCCAACTGAGCCACCCAGGTGCCCCTCTTTATTCTCTTTTAAAGAGGATATTACATTCTGACAAAATATGCCAGTGATCAAGTCATATTTTAGCCATAGGATATAAATATCACCTCCTACTTTGTTTTATATGTTTTCCTCTTTCTCTGCTCTCTTTAGACTAATTAGTCCCCAGAATTGGGAATTCCTTGAATGAATCCGAATAATTCTTTATCTGAACAAGGGGCACCTGAGTGGCTCAGTCAGTTGAGCGTCTCTTGATTTTGGCTCACTCAGGTTGTGATCCCAGGGTTGTGGGATCCACACTGAGCTTGGAGCGTGCTTGAGATTCTCTCCTTCTGTCCTTCTCCCCTGCTCGTACCTGCTCTCACTCTCTCTCTCTCTCTCACTCTCTCAAAAAAAATTCAGCCTTTATAAACAAACGATTTTGACAGAAACCAGGCTCCTCCCACCTTTGTACAAGTTGCTCCTTGTTTTCAAATGCCAGCTAATCATCCATTTCACAGGACCATTCATAGATAATCTAATGCCACCTCTCTGCTTACTCCATGAAGTGATTGCTTGTGTCTGATTCCTTTGATCCGTTTGGTATGTCTGGCTTTATGTCTTTGAATATACTCGCATGTTTTGTCTCCCTCAGTAGATTATAAATGCCTCAATATTAGACACAATGAGTTCTAATCAAGGACAGACAATTACCTGCCTGCAGACCTATGAATTCAGATGAAATGCTTTAACTTTTTCCTAGTTCCAAAATCCTTTCCAAATCTCTTCCTTCTGATTCCCAGAACCACAGTCCAAGTTCCTGCCCCCATTCCCTCTCACCTGACTACTGCAATCATCTTCTAATTATTTACCTAGCCTTTGCTCTCTGACCTCTGGCAATTTACCTTCGATTTCCTTCTCAGTTATCTTTCTAAAGCAGTTCTGATGGTGTCACTCCCTAGGCTAAAAGCCCTCCATGGCTCTCCACTGCCTACAAATAAAATCTCCAGCTTGGCATTCAAGGGCTTTACAATCTGGTCCCATCCCCTCTTTCTAACCCCATTCCAACCACTTACTCCTCCTACTGTGTATTCTATGAGCTACTGTTTATCAAATACATCTTTGCACATTCCTATCCCATCTTTCTTCATTTTCTGTCTTTCCTAAGATGAGTTTCTCCACCTACTCTCATCATGCTCTTTAATAAAGGATCCCAGATCAAGAGGATCACTTCTTACCTGGCTTGTTGTCCCTAGTCAACTTGTTTCTTCTCCGTTCCAGAGCATGTTGTTTATGTCCATTTTAGCATTTTCCATTTATACTGTGAGCAACTTTGAGACAGAGATGATGATTTATTTATCTTCCTATGGCTATAGCGTAGCAAGTGAAGTGGGAGGAAGAGAATAATTTCCCTAGGAAATGAAGGAAATACTGCTAAAGACACAGGTAGGGGAAATTTCCCAACTTTCTTGGAAGAGGTTCAAATTCTTTAATTATTGACATCCACCTTACTTGTAGTAGCTTCTTGGAATTAAGAGTTCAGAGAATCTCTGGGGCACCTGGGTGGCTAGTCCAACTTTGGCTCAGGTCATGATCTCATTGGTGGTGCGTTGGAGCCCCACCTGGGGCTCTGCTGACAGCTCAGAGCCAGGAGCCTGCTTCAAATTCTGTTATCTCCCTCTCTCTCTGCCCCTCCCCCATTTGTGTTCTTTCTCTCTCAAAAATAAATATTAAAAAAAAAGTTCAGAGACTTTCTAATAAAAACTGTATTTTCTAGAAGTCAAGTTTGTAACTTTCCTGACATGGAAGTTAAGCCTCTAAATCAGCCCCATCAAGCTCAAAAAATGTACAGCCTGCATCCAGGAACCAATTAATTTCTTCTGTGCAACCCCACCTAGCTATTAGAATTTATTAAAATACTACATTTAAGTCAAGATAACTGTGATCTCTTAACTTATTTGATCAATGGCGCAGTATTGTCCTGGGATCTACATCTAATCTTGCCACCACTGGTCAATTGGCACGTGGCTTTCAGGACATGAGCCGTCAGAAACAGCTCTGTAATTACTTGTGATTACTTGAGTCGAACGATTCCGGGCCTATGGTGGTTATTTCGCCTTCATTCACCATTAAACACTTGATTCTGTGCCAGCAGGATGTCCGGGTGCTTGGCCACTCGCACCTCGGACGCCGGCCCCCAGGGTCGTGGCCTCTCCGAACCAACGGTGGTCAGAGGCAAGCCGGCAGCATCAGCCGGAGGGAAACGAGGGCTGAAGTTGGAGAAGGGGGCGGACAAGGTCCGCCCGCCCAGCGCCGCGACGCCTGGCGGGTGTCAAGGCGAACCTCAACGCAGCCACCCCGCTGAGCCTCAGCACCCCCACGCCGCCGGATGCGCTCGAGGCGGCCGCGCGCGGCCAGGCGCCCGGCGCGGCAGTGGGGGGCGGGGCTGGGCGCTGCGCGCGCCGGCGCGTGGAGGCCGCGGGCGGTGGCGGAGCGCGCGCGGCCTGGGAGGGGCGCGCGGGGCGGAGGCGCGCGGCGGCGGCGGCTGCGGCCTGTGGCGCCGTCACCGGGCAGAGCCGAGCGGGTCCGACTAGGCGCTGCTGCCGCTGGCCAGGTGCGCGGGGACGATTCCGGGCTGCGCCAGGGTCCGGCCCGCCTTCCCGCCGCCGACGTCCTCCCGTCTGCGGGCCGCCAGGGTCCCGTTATCATGTCGCTGAGGCAGCGCCTGGCCCAGCTGGCTCGCCGTCTGCAGGAGCCGCAGAAAGTGGCCCGTTTCCAGCGGCTGTGCGGGGTGGAAGCGCTGCCTCGCCGCTCCGCCGCTCCCGCCACCGATCCGAGGGAGGATGAGAAGGCGGAGGCGCCCCTAGCCGGAGACGCCCGGCGCCGAGAGCCGCAGCCTGGGGCGTCTGCAGGCCCCCAGCCGCCCGGGAACGACCGCAATCAGTGTCCCGCCAAGCCCGGCGGCGGCGGCGCCCCCAACGGCGTGCGGAACGGGCTGGCGACCGAGCTGGGCCCGGCCTCGCCGCCGCGCGTGGGGGCCCTGCGCCGCAACTCGCTGACGGGCGAGGAGGGTGAGCTGGCCCACGTGAGCAACTGGCCGCTCTACTACCTGTTCTGCTTCGGCACCGAGCTGGGCAACGAACTCTTTTACATCCTGTTCTTCCCCTTCTGGATCTGGAACCTAGACGCCCTGGTGGGCCGGAGGCTCGTGGTCATCTGGGTGCTGGTCATGTACCTGGGCCAGTGCACCAAGGACATCATCCGCTGGCCGCGGCCCGCCTCGCCGCCCGTGGTCAAGTTGGAGGTCTTCTACAACTCCGAGTACAGCATGCCCTCCACCCATGCCATGTCCGGCACCGCCATCCCCATCTCCATGATCCTCCTCACCTACGGCCGCTGGCAGGTAAGGGTCCTTGTCTGTCTTCTGCTCAGCCTTGGCGAGTTAAACTACCCGGAGTTGTCTTCACTCCCCGCAGTTATGTTAATTTGGCCGTTCCCCTCCCAAACCTCTCTTTCCGCGGGATTTCACAGTCCCCGCAAACAGGCCTTTTCTAGGTTTTAAAAAATTAAATGATCCGGGAAAACTTAAGAGACTTAGCTGTCAAACTGTATTCTAATAACAGTGCCTTTCTTAGAACCCAAAGGAAACGCTGTTCGTGGAGTAACATTATCACTGAGCTTTGGTTGAGTTTTTAAAATGGTTTTAACTCTTGTGATGCACAGAATATAATTGTAATTAAGTATGATGGTCTTACACTTAACCAAGACCCAGTTTCACCATAATGATGCCTTGCCCCAGACTAATTCTGCCAGGCTTGGGTAAAGTCTTGAGCTTTATTTACTCTGAGACAGTGTTTATAAAACCGTCGTGTAATTGCAAAACAAACATGGTCGTTCGAGGCTATGAAGAAATGAATTTTAAACGAAGGCCACTGTTTATGGAAGTGAATGGAACGCAGCCTGAGTTATCTTTTTTAGGGGTGTGGCTGCTAATTTGCTGTTGGATACAAAGTTTAATTAATCTCCTAAATCACTGATTTGTAGTATCAGTTGTTGAGCTATTACAGTATTACTGTTTCATTAGCTTTGAAAGTGCATACTTTCATTACAGTTTTTCTTAAAATCAGGGCTCTTGGTCAGACTAGTGGGTTTATAAAAATGACACGTAACGACAGCAAGGACAGCCTGATAATCAGGGATGAGTTTCTAATGGGAAATATCTTATATTTTGCCTCCTTCTTTCGGCCTCCCATTTTTCACTCTTTCATGTTACTTAGGTCTGAATACTGATTCTCTTTTTTATAGAAGCAACATTTATTCTTAGACTGCTATCTTGTTTTATCCATCTTTTAAAAATTGTAAGGAGCTTTGTTCCTACTGTAGACCAGTCCCTTAATTTAAGAATAAACTTAGTAATCATGGAGAATCTAAAGAATTAGACATCCTCAATTTTTTTTTCCATCAGAGCACGAAATCATCTTAAATTGAGATATACTCAATTCTGTGTAAAACTCCATTATGTTAAGCTTACTCATTCCAGATTTAATTGCAGTATAATGTCTTATCCCCATGGGCACTTCTGTGCAGTACATCTCTCTTACAGTATCATGCAAAATATGTAATGTGCAGAGTATGAATGACAGAATTACGACAGAAGAGTACCATGGACAATTATTTTTTCCTATTTAGCCAAAGGCGATATAAGTGATACTCAAAATTGTAAAATAGTGCTGCCTATTTTGCATGAAAGATAAATATCATGTTTTATTTGATCTAAATATTTTAGGATTTAAGATTGTCATTGATTTATGTTTGGCATATTTACTGGTTAGCTAATGATGTTTGTCTTATTTTCATGAGACTTTTAGGAAAAAACTGTAACCGTAGGGTCTTTTATAATTCCTCAATGAGTAGCTATGTTGCATGGTGTTACTATTAGAGTCCAAGTAAAAAAAAAAAGTTATTTTTTGCTCACTTATTCAAAGCACGTGCTAACAGAAAGTCTGAAAACTGTACTGCTGATGATTTATGAATTGTAGATATTAGTATTGTAATATTTCAGGGTTACTTGAATTCTTAGAAAAAGCTTACATTATAGTTTTGGACAACCTAGTATGTTTAATTCAAAGTTTGAGGAATTCGTATATTGTACAATTTTATAAATTTAGCTAGACACGACTTTGAAAATTACCTACTCTCAAACTGTATTTTACATATGTGGAGACTGAACTATTAGAATTAATCTTGTAAAATTAAATTTCTTATTTTAGATTTTTTTACTTTAAATTCGAGTAAACTTCTAAATTCGAATAATTATCTTTTGGTTATAGAAGAAAGGCTCCCTTGTATGGAAGTTCTGTGTTTATAAATGTTTTTAATGACCTAGTATGAAAAACAAAATGCTTTTTTACTTTTTACTTTTTTTTATGTTTACTTTTGAGAGAGAGAGACAAAGGTGAGTGGGAGAGGGGCAGAGAGAAAGAGAGAGAGACACAGAATCCAAAGCAAGCTCCAGGCTCTGAGCTGTCAGCACAGAGCCCGTCGCCGGGCTCAAACACATGAACTGTGAGATCATGACTTGAGCCAATGTCTGATGCTCAATTGACTGAGCCACCCAGGCGCCCCAACTTTTTTACTCTTTAAAAAAATCCTGTTATAATTGAAAACAAAAGTACCTTCCTTTGCTTAAGCTGTTTTGGTCCTACTCTCTGTCAGTATTGTAGTAGTTTGGAGGCTTATATTTTCAGGAGTGTGTAATGAAAAAACGATACTGGAAACTGGGGTAAGAATTAAGCAATGAAAGCCTGGTGTTTTTCTAATTAATAGTAGTTTGGGTTGATAGTCCTGTCTATCTGCTGGGCCCCTAGTGCTTATTCAGGACAAGTGTGGTTATTTCTATATGCCTGGGATGCTGAAACATCTCTGGAAACAGTTCTCTCACATACCATCCTTTTGGTGTGGAATAACTGCTCCCTGCCAATTAATGTGAAATCAGCTTTTGAAATCTGCTCAAGATTGACTTCCTATAGAGTATCCTCCCCGCCCCCCCCCCCCATTTTTTGGCTGTTTAAAAAAAATTTTTTTTAAGTTTATTTATTTTGAGAGAGACAGAGACCGTGCAAGTGGGGGAGGAGCAGAGAGAGCTGGGGAGAGAGAATCCCAAGCAGGCTCCATGCTGCCATTGCAGAGCCCCAAGTGGGACTTGAACTCATTAAACCTTGAGATCCTGACATGAGCCAAAACCAGGAGTCTGATGCTTAACCCACCTACCAAGTGCCCCTACACAGAGCCTTTTTATTTTTAATTAACCCCTTCTGTTTCATTAATCCTCATTTATTCTTAAAATGACCATAGACCAACAAAATTACTTCGGGCTTAAAGTGCAGGTTTCTATCCCTACTCTCAGAGATTCTGATCCATTAGCTAGCTAAGTGAGGTCTATTGCATTTTACTGAAGTTTCCCAAAGATTTTTGAGGAAAAAAGAAAGTATTTTCTTAAACCCCTAATAAGTAAAATTAACTCTTGATCCTTAAAATATATTTTGTATTTCTCCAACATTGTTGTCTCACCTTTTTTGCAATTCCAGTCTTTGAATCTTTTTAAGGTATGTTATATCAAAAGAGAGATCGGAACAGTATGACTCCAAGCAGTTATTTGATACTAGAAGAATTTTTTTTCATGCTGATGCAAGATAGAAAGTGTATGGCATTTCCAGGTATTAAGTAACTTGAAATCCATTAGCCAGGATAATAATTACTGCTTTCATTTTATTTGTTGGAATTTTTTTGTAGCCTGAATTGGGAAAAAATAAGAAATCAGGAGCATTAGGTATTAAGAACATGGTCCTTTGAAGAATAATCTAAAATTAAAAGTAAAGCACTCCTTTTGTACTTATTTTTGCATGTTCTTTCCAAAAATAAAAATTCTTAATTTTTAAATAATATTGCATATGAGTTCTAATTATATACTTGATTTAGTGACATTAAGAAAGTTTTAGATTAATCTCATTTAAAAAAAATTGTCATACACTTTATAGCCAAACCCATTCCCAACTGGTCCATATGCTCTCACTAATTTTAATAATAATAATAGTAATTCTAGTGTTAACATATATGAGGGTCAGACATTTTTTAAAACGTCTATTACCTGATTTAGTCTACTTTTATAACTTCCCAATGTTTGGTCCTACTATTAATACAAGTTTACAGATCAGGAAAGTAAGGTAGAGGAAGATTAATTTATTCAAAGTAACATAGCTAGTAAGTCTCACAGGGAAAATTTAAATCTTACAGACTTCAGGGGCACCTGGGGGGCTCAGTCTGTTAAGCGTCCAGCTTTGGCTCAGGTCATGATCTCAACTGGTTCAGGTCATGATCTCATGGTCCGTCCGTGAGTTTGAGCCCAGCATCAGGCTCTGTGCTGACAGCTCAGAGCCTGGAGCCTGCTTCGGATTGTGTTACCCCTCTTTATGTCCCTCCATAGCTCATGCTCTATCTTTCTGTCTCAAAAATAAACAAACATTAGAAAAAAATTTTTAATCTTACAGACTCCAGAGCTTATGCAGAAAATTCTTTTGAAATCACGCTATGTGATTTTTAAAGAATCTTTTCAATAATAAATATTTTTGAAATAGGATTGTGTCAGACTACACAAACAGCTTTTTAGGAGCTTGAGAAGCTTTTAGAAACATGCCTTGAGAAGATAATATGTGTGTATATAAACACATGCAATAGCCACAAATATTTATGTTTTAAACATGTATTAAGTTGTTGACTGAAATCAGTGCTGATTTTTCTCACCCTTCCTTTTCCTCTATTTTTCTAATATAAATAAAAAATTCAGTAAATATAATAAGAGCTTTGGAAAAGAAAAACACATAAGATATTTTATTAAAATATAGTTTATTGTAAATAATAAAGATATCTGTGAGGTCATGAAAAAATAAAAGGAAGGCAAGAAAAACTACAAAAGTGGGTCAGTAATGACAAAAGCTAGAAAAGGCTTCAAGAGCCAAGGAAAACTGATCACGCTGGTAATTCTGGGAAGAAACACAGTTCATTAAAAAATCAAATTGGTTTGCTCTTTGATTTCTTTTTACCTCATATCATACTTGTGCTTGAAATGCACATTTTCCTGATTTTGTAAGCGCTTACTATTAATCCTTCCTTTAAAAATAATTGAATTTATTTGTTTGAGTAGGGAATACTTAATACGAAATTTAATATTTACATGAAAATATGAAGAGGAGAGTACATTTCTTTTCTTTTTCTATTCCAAAGCTACCAGAATCTCTTTTCCAGAAGAATTCATTGTTCTAAGTCTGTTGTTTAGCCTTCTGGAGAATCTTTACTTTTGTAGACATATATCTATATAGTTTATTTTTCATACAAATGGTAGCATACTATACTTTTCTGGACCTTGCTTTTTTCATTTAGAAATATATTGTGGGAAGATTTTCCTTTTCTTTTACCCAGCAGTTAATGAGTACTAACTTTTTGTGCTTAACAGTTGTTTTAAATGCTTTACATGACTTAATTGTTTTAATCCCCCTAAAATCCTCAGAGTATTATCACCTATTTGCAGAAGAAGAAATTGAGGTAGAGGGAAATTAAGTAATTTGCTCCAGTTGACTCTTACAAGTACCTAACAGACCCTGGATTCAAACCTAGGGAGTTTAAAAGATTTTTTTTTTTAATCTTTATTTAGTTTTGAGAGAGACAGAGACAGAGCAAGAGCGGCAGAGGGGCAGAGATAGAGGGAGACACCGAATCTGAAGCAGGCACCAGGCTCTGAGCTGTCAGCACAGAGTCCAATGCAGGGCTTGAAATCACGAACCGCGAGATCATAACCCGAGATGAAGTCGGACGCTTAACCGACAGAGCCACCCAGGCGCCCCTAAACCTAGAGTTTAGCTGCACAATTACACTGTGCTACTGTATTATATTGTCTCTCCGTGTTAGCAGTTTCCATTATATATGTGTGTGTGTATATGTGTGTGTATATACACACACATATACACACACACATATATGTATATATACATTTTTTTTTAACAGTTTGAGATCAGAGCGCGAGCATGTGTGCATGCGTAAGCATGCACAAGCAGGGGACGGGCAGAAAGAGAGGAAGAGAGAGAGAATCCCAAGCAGGCTCCACACTGTCAGCATGGAGCCTGAACCGCCTGAGTGGAAGTCAGCTGCTTAACTGACTGGGCCACCCAGGCACCCCGGCACTTTCCATACTGTATAAATAGCTGTATTAATTTTTTCACATTTACATTACTTTCCAATATATTAACATAGTGTAATTTATTTAGTAGGTTGACTATTTCAGTACTGTGTATTCAAGGCTTTCTCATTTTTTTTTTTTTCTATTAGATTGCTGGCATTTTACTTACTGATTTTTTTTTTAATTTTTTTTTCAACGTTTTTATTTTTTTTATTTTTATTTTTTTTTATTTTTGGGACAGAGAGAGACAGAGCATGAACGGGGGAGGGGCAGAGAGAGAGGGAGACACAGAATCGGAAACAGGCTCCAGGCTCCGAGCCATCAGCCCAGAGCCTGACGCGGGGCTCGAACTCACGGACCGCGAGATCGTGACCTGGCTGAAGTCGGATGCTTAACCGACTGCGCCACCCAGGCGCCCCCTGATTTTTTTTTTTTAAATTATACCTTGGGGTGTCTGGGTGGCTCACTGTTGGGAGATTGAGCCACACATGGGGCTCTGTGCTGTGCGTGGAGCCTGCAAAGATTCTCACTCTTCTCCCTCCACCCCTCCCCTGTTTGCTTTGTGCATGCGTGCACACTCTCTCTCTAATAAAAAAAAAAAAATTAAAAAAAATTAAACTATACCTCTTGGGTTTTCCTTTTTCTTTTTAAACTGCTGTTCTGCCTTCAAATAATGTTCTATTTCAAGTATAGCCTAAGAAGCTTGCAATGGTATACTTTCATTTCCCTCTCTTTTTTTTTTATTATTGTTGTCATACGCTTTACATCTACATATGTTATAAAACTCACAATAATACATTTTTGTGTAATGTTCCAGCATTTCTAGAAATTTTTTTTTCTCCCCTCTTCCTCTATCTCCCTCCAAATCTTAGAAATTCAGTTTCATGTATGTTAAATTGTTTAACACTGGTCACTCACAGATCACTGATGTGATGGTGATGATGATGATGATGATGATGATGATGAGTGCAATGTTTTTGCTCTTGGTGCTTCGTTTTAGATCATCTCTATTGCCATAACTTCCAGTTCACTGATCTTTTCTTCTGCAGTATCTGATTTTCTGGTGGACTCAAGTAGGATGGGATATATTTTCACATACTATATATTTTATATCTAGAAGCTCCAATTAGATGTTTTTTTAATCTTCCTTTTTTCCTGCTCATTATGTTCTTATTTCTTTTACATTCTTGAATATAATATTTTATTCTATTTTTAATGTTCATTTATTTTTGAGGGGGGAGGAGGGGCAGAGAGAGAGGGAGATACAGAACTCGAAAACCGGCTCCAGTCTCTAAGCTGTCAGCACAGAACCCGACTTGGGCTTGACCTCACAAATTGTGAAATCATGACCTGAGCCAAAGTCGGACGCTTAAGCAGCTGAGCCACCCACATGCCCCTTGAGTGTAAGATTAAAAAAAAAAAAAATGAAAAAAAAATTTTTTTAATGTGTATTCATTTTTGAGAGATAGAGCATGAATGGGGTAGGGGCAGAAAGAGAGGGAGACACGGAGTCCGAAGAAGGCTCCAGACTCTGAGCTGTCAGCACAGAGTCCCACATGGGGCTCAAACTCATGGACCGCGAGATCATGACCTGAGTGGAAGTTAAGTCAGACATTTAACTGACTGAGCTACCCAGACGCCCCTGAGTATAAGATTTTAATAACTTTTAAAGTTCTTATCCACTAGTTTCATCATCTTTGTCATCTTTGTGTGGTTCTAATATTTCTCCTGGTTATGGATTATATTATTCTGCTTCTTTGGTAATTTTTAAGAGTTTTAGATTTTGTTGTATTCCTTTAAATAATGTTGGACTTTGTTGTGGTTACAGTTTAATGTTTTTAAGCTTGCTAGAGAGAGTCCAGAATAACCATAGGTTAGAGCTAATTTGTCCTCACTGCTAAGGCCATAAGATTCTTATTTTTTTTAAAGATTTTTTTTTTTAATACTCTCTACACCCAACATGGGGCTTGAGTTTAAAACCCCCGAGATCAAGAGCTTGTCCTTTGTAAGGACTGAGCCAGCCAGGTGGCCCAAGCAATAACCTTCTAAAGAGTACCCAATTCCCTTAGTACTCTGCTGGGTAGGAAAGTGATTCCAGGCCTGTGTGAACTTTGGGAATTGATTGGCCTACTGTTTTCTGGTATTTTTTTCTCCCATCCTTGTGGACTTTCACCCCATGCATGCACAGATTAATACTCAGCAAACTATTTGCAGAGACCCCCTACAGATCTTCAGGACTTGTGCGATTCCTCTCTCCAGTGTTCTGTCCTGCAAACTAATAGCTGCCTTGGCCTCTGGAAATTCCAGTCTTCTTCCCCTTAACTCAGTGAGACTGCTAGACTTTGTTTTGGTTCCTCCTCCCATGCTACAGCCTGGAAACTGCCTCCAGCAGCAACCTAGGGCAGTCGTAGGGCCCATCTCATTTGTTTCCCTTTTCTCATGAATTACAGTTCTGTGCTGCTTGTTTTCCAGTATCTGAAAATGGTTGTTTTATATAATTTGTCTCGTTTTCTGGATGTTTACAATGGAACAGCTGTACTTACAACAGTTAATCCTTTATGGGCAGAAACAAATCCTCTCACCTCTACTTACTGGTTTTTGTTTTTTATATTAAAAAATGTATTGAGATGTAATTCATGTACCATACAGTTCACTCATTTAAATTATGCAATTCAATAGCTTTCAATAGGGGTGGCTCAGTTGATGAAGCATCAGACTTTGGCTCAGGTCATGATCTCATGGTTCATGAGTGCAAGCCCTACGTTGGGCTGTGTGCTGACAGCTCAGAGTCTGGAGCTTGCTTCAAACTCTGTGTCTCCCTCTCTCTGCCCCTCCCCCACTCTTGCTCTGTGTGTGTCTCTCAAAAATAAATAAGCATTAAAAAAATAAAAAAAATACCTTTCAGTATATTCATAGAGTTGTGCAACCATCATCACAGTCAATTTTAGAATATTTTCTACCACCCAAAGGAATCCCATACTCCTAGCAGTCATTCCCCATTTCCCCCCAATTCCTAGGTAATCCTAGACAACCACGAATCCACTTTATGTCTCTATATATTTGCCTACTCTGGACATTTCATATAAATGGGAACATACAATATTTAGTCTGTTGCTGGCTTCTTTCACTTAGCATGTTTTAAGATTCATCTGTATTATAGCATGTATCAGTACTTCATTCCTTTTTATTGCTAAGTAATATTCCATCAGATAGATATACCACATTTTATTTATCCTTTCATTTGCTGGTAGACATTTGGTTTTACTTTATTTTGAATAATGTTGCTATGGATATTTTTGTATAAATTTTTGCATGGACATATGCTTTTGTTTCTCTTGGGTTACTTTTTGCTTTTTGAAGCCCTTTATGTTGTGTTCAAATTAGCCTTTTGTCTGTGTGTGATTTAGAAATACGTGTTCCTAAATTGTTACTTCTCTTCTGCTTTTTTGTTTTTCAAGCAGAATTATTTTCTTTTTATACGTCAGTCTTTTGTTTCGTGGTTTCTAGGTTTTGTGTAATATTTAGAATAGTCTTCTACCATGATTTGTTGCAGTACTTTTATGGTTTTTGTTTTTGTTTTTTTTATGCTTAAAAGATGGCTTTGAACCATCTCTTGCTTTGAGTAAGGAATCTAAATTGATATTTCCCAATGGCACCATTTATTGAATAGTCCATTTTCCCCTGACTTTAACTGTCACCTTTTTTTTAAGTTTGTTTATTTATTTTGACAGAGAGAGTGCAAGTGCACACACAAATGAGCACAAGTGGAGGCAGAAAGAGAGGGAGAGAATCCCAAGCAGCTCTGTGCTATCAGCACAGAGCCCGATTGGGGGCTTGATCTCAGGAATCATGAGATCATGACCTGAGCCAAAATCAAGAGTCTGATTCTTAACTTACTGAGCCACCCAGGTGCCCCTGTATTAATCATAGATTAAATACAGGTATATATTGGGGTCTGTATCCATATTTTTTACTCCAAATTGATACATCTGCTATTTGTGTGCAAGTTCCAGACTATTACATTTACTGTAGCTTTATAATATTTTTTCACTTAATTCTTCCTGTTTTTACTTGTTTATACAGTCTTCTGTATGTACTTTAGATTTTGTTTTTCTAGTTCCAAAAGAAAAATCCTTTTGCTGTTTTACTAAAAAGATAAAATCATACTTTCATGTTTAAATCTTTGATTTACCTTTAGTGGTTTTGGTATATGTTGTGAGAAATGGGTCTGGTGTATTTTTTTCATATTGATAATTAAGCTAATACTATTTTTGAATAGTTCATCCTTTCTCCCCTTATCTGTAATCCCACTTTGTTACGTACCAAGTTTCTATAAGTGTATGGCTGTGATTCTGGGTTTTGTATTCTGTTTCACTGGTCTCTTTTATTTGTCTGTCTCTTTATCAATATCATCATTATGCTTTAATTGCTTTAGACTAAGTCTTAATATCTGTTTATGAATGTTCTCTACCATATTCTTCAAGATTGTCTTGGCTATTTTTGAGTATTTGCTTTCAATATACATCTTAGAATGAGCTCTTTAATTTCCATAAAAATCTCTGGACTTTTATTGAAATTGCAATGATTTATAAATTAATGTGGAGAGAATTGATAGCCTTACAATATTGAATTTGTCTATGAATATGGTAAATCTTTTTTTTTTTTTTTTAGTGTTTATTTTTGAGAGAGCGAGACAGAGCACAAGCAGGGTAGGGTAGGGGCAGACAGAGAGGGAGACACAAAATCCGAAGCAGGCTCCAGGCCCTAAGCTGTCAGCACAGAGCCTGACATGGGGCTTGAACCCATGAACTGTGAGATCGTGACCTGAGCCAAAGTTGAATGCTTAAATGACTCAGCCACCCAGGCTCCCTGAATATGGTAAATCTTTATTTAGGTTTTCTTAAATATATTTCAATGGAGTTTTATAATTTCCTCCATATAAATCAAGTATATCTTCTGTTAGACTTGTTTGTAGTTTATGTTTTTTGTTATTGTCGTGATACCTTGTTAAAATTCAAATATAACTTTTTGTGACTGGAATATAGAAACATACTTGATTTTTATGTATTGATCATATATACAACTTTTTTCAACTCTCCATTAATTTAATAATTAGATGTATATTCTCATCTGTTCTTTATAGAGAAAAATATGTCAGCTGAGAATAATGACAAGTTTATTTCTTTTGTTGCAATTATACATTTTTGTTGACTAAAAAGCTTTAACAATGGTAATGACATTAAATTCCATAAATATAATCATTTCATTTCTAATAAGTACTAGCCAGTCACATAAGTCCTACAGATAAGAGGGCAAATAAAACAAAAATATGGTCTGTTTGCTTGAGGGGATTAGATTGGTGTTTTAGGAAGATTCTTGTATCTATAGTATGGAAAGTGACTAGAGAGCAGTAAGACTGGAGGCAGGGGAAGCAGACCAGGTAAGACATTACTCCACCAGTTCAAGGGAGAGAAGATGGAGACCTACAGGAGACTATAAACAATGGCCTGCTGCCTGATTTTATATGACCTGTGAAGTATGAATGGTTTTTTACATTTTAAATAGTTGACAAAGGCCACAAGATTATTTACTTTGTGACACGTGCAAATTATATGAAATTAATAGTTTTAGTGGCTATACATAAAGCTTTATTGGATCACAGCCGTGTCCATTCATTTACATATATCTTGTCTGTGGTGCCTTTGTGCTATGGCAGCAGAATTGAGTAATTGTGACATTGACTATATAAGCCACAAAGCCCAACATAGTTACTATCTGGCTCTTTACAAAAGAACTTGGCTGGCTCCTGACCTAAATAGTGTCAGTGGGAGTAGAAAGAAATGGATACATTTGAGAGATACTAAGATGTAGAATTGATAAGACATGGTGATTAATTGCAAATGACAGTAAAGAAGAAAAACAGAGTAAAGGATTATTCCTAGATTTACTATTTGGAAAGCTGTGAAATAGTAGTGTGATTTATAGAAATTGCAGAAAGGAGCAGGAGTATGGAGGAAAATTCCATTTTAGATATGTAGAATTTGAGGTGCCTGTAAGACTGAACTATCTGGCAGGCAATTCTGCACATGAAAGAGACCTGGAGAGGTTTGTGATCATCAGCATATCTGTGCAGAATGAAGTGATGAGAGTGGATGGTCCTGCCCTTGGAGGGTACACACAGAAGAACAGAGAGTCTAGGGAAAAACCTTTTTTTTTTTTTTTTTTTAGTAAAAAAATTTTTTTTGATGTTTATTTATTTTTGAGAGAGAGACACAGCATGAGCAGGGAAGGGGCAGAGAGAGAGGGAGACACAGAATGTGAAGCAGGCTCCAGGCTCTGAGCTGTCAGTACAGAGCCCGACATGGGGCTTGAACTCGTGAATTGTGAGCTTGTGACCCGAGCCAAAGTCAGATGCTTAACTGATTGAGCCACCTAGGTGCCCCCAAGGAAAAAAAACCTTTAAAGACTTCAATATTTAAGGAATGGATAGGGTAAAAAGAACCTGAAACAGAATCTGACAAGCAGCAGTTTGAGAGGTTTGTCTAACTAAGGTGTGTGTGTGTGTGTGTGTGTGTGTGTGTGTGTGTGTGTGTGTGTGTGTTTGCGTGTAGGGCTCTAGTAACTCATTTGTACTAGAAAAAAAAATTTATTTGAGGACTAGAATGGGTATCTTCTCATAGAAGTCAAAGTCAAGAAAGTGCTGCCAGGCTTCTGGAGGAATTAGAGCCAGGCCTCTAGAACACTATTAGAACTAAAGGCAATGCCTTTCATCCCTTTTCTTGGGGTTGCATGGTCTCCCATTTCTGCTTCTTTCTTCTCTCTCTGCTTTGGCACACATGTTTCAGCCTTATCCCTACTTCTACATCATTTCCAAATTCAAGCACACAACAGAGACTGACTTGCTTTCAAACTACTATCAGGAAAGAGAATCTAATTAGCCCAACCCAGCCAACGGATTTACTGCTGTAGGGCCAGGTGTCCATGCCTGACCAAGAGCTGTAGTCGGAAGAGCAGGATCATACAGTAGGAGCATGTCTCCAGGGCCACCCTGCTGGGTCTAAGTGGGGAATATTTGCAGAAGAAAAGAGTGAAAATTGGACAATATCATAAAAAGAATATACTATAAAGGGAAGCTGCAAGTGAGAGTGTTTCTAGAAAAGGAAAACAGTTAATATTTTTAAATGCTGCTAAAAGAAGCAAGATAAGCACTGAGCTTTATAGAAGACTTGGAAAATAAAAATAGGAAAAATCTAATGTTAACATTTTGGTATTTCCTTACAGTTTGAAAATAATTGGGGCCATATTATATATAGTGTTTATTCTTTTTTTATATAATGTGTGATGGTTAATTTTATGTGTCTTTTAGCTAGGCCATGATACCCCGATTTTTGGTTAAACACTATTGTAGATGTTTCTGTGAAGATATTTTTTATATGACATTAACATTTAAATCTGTAGACTTTGAGATTACCTTCCATAATATGGGTTGGGCTTTTATCCCATCAATTGAAAGCCTTAAGAGAAAAAAGACTGTCTCCCCCGCCAAGGAGGAGGGGATTCTGTGCTGCTACTGTCTTTGGACTTGAGCTACATTAACTGTTTCCTAGATGTCCAGTCTGCTGGCCTACCTGCAGATTTTGGACTCTCCAGCCTCCATGATCATTGAAATAAATCCAATAATAAAGCCAATTCCTTGGAATAAATCTATCTCCATATATATGTACATATAGACCTTATTGGTCTCATTATTCTGGAGAGCTCTAATAGGTCATACTTTTTCCTTTCAGCAAACATTCCTAGAAAACATTCTTAATGAATGAAGCACTTACATATTCTTGCAAAATAGTTTTTATATTATAGGATTGTCCTTACTATAGATATGTTACCTCCATTTATAGATGAGGAAGCTGTGATGCAAAGAGCTTATGAAACTATTGCGTTGTCCTACACCTGAAGAGGTAGGCACCTTTGGAGTAGTCAGCCTAGCTCACAACCCTCTAAAGGTCCCTCACCTTTAGGGCAACTGTATTTTCTCAAATCAGAAATTGAGTTTGGGCAGGTTTCTTCACTAAAGAAGTAAATCGAAAAACCTCCATTTACCGTGTGGACTAAAGAACAGAAAAGCTGCTACACAGAAAAGGATGTATGTAATAAGAAGAGATGGTCCTGTGACCATTTATAGTTGCAGTTTCTTCTTGAAGCTTAGCTTCCTTTTGCCTTAAGGTTCAGTGACTCTGTATCCTTATAATGCAGCTTCTTTTTTCTCAACATGAGTTGATTCTGTTATTTCCATTTTTCAGCGTCCCAGTAAATGTATGTAGTAAATGTCTAGAACCAGATCTGTGTAGCTCCAAAAACCCGTATTTTAAACTACTACATTATAGTCAATATTAATTCATTGCTGTATGCTATATATAATTTTATGATAAACATGTTTATATATGAATCCTTGCCCACATTTCTATGTCTTTGGTATAGAATTCTAGGAGAGAGATCACTGGGTCAAAGTATATGAACATTTAGACTTTTATGTATTGGCAAAATGCTTTCCAAAAGGGGGCATCAATTTTTATTCCACTAACAGGGTATGAGAACAAGGCAGATGTATCATTAATGTGGTATCCTAGTCATCTCTTGTTTACATATACACTATCCATTTCTTGAATTCAAAATATAATTTTTTTCTGGTGCCTGCCTTTGTCCCATATTTACATTACTCTGAAAATTTTAAATTCTGTTGAAGACAGTTCTTGTAATTGCTTTAATGGCAAGTCATTTTATTGACTTTTTTTTCTAACTTCAATGGATGTAAATGACAAATGCCACAATATAAAAAATAATTCTGATTATGTGTGATAGTTAAGGAAACTGTATCAGTAAGAATAGAGCTGTTTGGTATAATAACTGAAGGAAATGTTTAGATAAGTGTTCTTGTAATAGACTGTGCAATGAAAAGATTAGATAGTGGTATGAAATTAAAAGCATCTAGGAGGTCATGTGATCCGTTTTCAGTTTGGTAGATTTTTATTAATTTGAAAATAACATGAAGGACTTGTGTTTCAGCTTTTTTTTAAAGTATTTTTTTTAATGTTTGTTTGTTTGCTTATTTATTTATTTATTTATTTTGAGAGAGAGGGAAAGACGGGGAGAGGCAGAGAGAAGGGGAGACACATAATCCAAAGCAGGTTCCAGGCTCTGAGCTGTCAGCACAGCTGGGGCTCAAACTCATGAACCTGACCTGGGGCTCAAACTCATGAATCGTGAGATCATGACCTAGCCGAAGTCAGATGCTTAACCAACTGAGCCACCCAGGCGCCCCTTCTTTCAGCTTTTTTGGTAAGACCTAAAGATTTAAGAAAAAACCTTTTTATAAGAGGAAATAACATAAATTTAGCAGATAAAGCTCAACAGTCTCTAAAAAAAAAAAAAAAAAAAAAAAGGAGAGAGAGAGAAAGAAAAATAGAAGCTAGGAACCACTACCAAACTTAAAATTACTATTTGTATAGTGATAAAAGTGTAAAGTAACAAGCACAGTAAATTGGAAGACATCAGAATAGACCACTGGAATATAATACTAAATGTTATTTGGCATCTCTGCATCTGTTTCTTTATCTGTAAAGAGAGGAGAGGGTGGTGGAATTAATGTCTTCAATATCCCTTTTGCCTCTAAGTAAGTAAAGTTTGTACCTAGCCTCCATTCTAAGAAAAACCTACATAAAAAATATCTCAGTGATAATCTGCTTTATCCTAGGGATACACAAGGAATTAAACAACACACTTCATACATGAAGGACAGTTTAGTAAATAGTGGTTAAGAGCTTAGACTTCGGAATTAGACTCTCAATGTTTGAATGTCAGCTCCATACCTTAATACCTATTTAATCTGAGACCTCTTTTTTCCTCAGTTTCCTTTAAATTAGAATACCTACCTCATAGGGTTGTTCTGATGATTAAATGAGCTAATATTTATAAAGCTCTTAGGATAGTGCCTGGTACATAGTAAGTTTTATGTTCAGTAAAATTATTTAATCTACTAACCCTTCAGTAAAGAACAAATTGACATGTATTTGTTCTAATGTCACTTTTGGCTTTTAAAAAATCCAGACAGTTTATTTGTCAGAAATAAAGGATTGGGTTGGGTAGGAATTAGGGGTAGAGAGTGACAGTCAAGGGAAGGACAGAACAACAAATATGTGTATATCAGAAGTGAGAGAAAGGTTGGTTAGATTGTTACCACAAAGAGAAAGAGGAAGATGACTTTTTTAAAAATAGAAACGAGGGCTCTTACGGACTTTTACAGAATTGCTAAATTTGCCAATGTGGAGAAGACAACTTGAGTTTCCCATGACAATGCCTTTTGCATTTTGAAAATTACTGTATTTAATTGCTCCCATTCCACTTACTGTCCCAAGTGCTAAAGCAGCTCAGGAAGAGCTATTGCCGCCCCAGACTAGATTTGCTCCCAACCCTGGAGATTTGAATAGGGATTTCTTAAAAAACAAATCTCCACAGAATCCATATTAGAGAACTGGAGAAATTCTCTGGGGCCTTGTAGCAAGTAGGGCTAGATTATCCAAGAGACAATTAGATAAAAAAATTCTTTGACAGATTGGAATTGGAATAAAGTAATGAATTGGAAACTGCCTGGAAGACTGAATTTACTAAGTTCCTGTTGTTTCTACTCTGGTTTCCAAAGAGGGAATCAGGAATTTTTTGTCTTGTTTCTAATCTTGGGAAACCTTTTACTTTTTCACCATTGAGTACATTAGCTGTAGGTAGTTCATAAATGCCCTTTATCATGTTGAAGAAATTCCCTTCTTTCCTAGTTTTTTAAATCCTTTTATTGTGAAGGATGGTCATGTATATTTTTCTCTTAATTCTATTAATACAGTATATTACATTGATTTTTCTTTGTTGAACCACCCTTGCATTTCTGTGATAGATCCCACTTGGTCATGGTGTGTAATATTTTCCCCTTCCACCCCCCAGTGTATAATATATTTTTGAAAATTTTTATTTATTGAGGTGCCTGGGTGGCTCTGTTGGTTAGGCATTGGCCTGGCTGTTGGTTAAGCATCGGACTCTTGGTTTTGGCTCAGGTCATGATCTCACAGTTTCATGAGTTTGAGCCTGGCTGGCAGCATGGAGCCTGCCTGCTTGCTTGCCTATTTATTTAAAGTTTATTTATTCATTTGGGGGTGGGGGGAGGTTTTTATATTTCTATACAATTTAGTTACTTTGTTTTAGAAAGTGTATATTAATGTTATTTATTTTAAAAAAATTTTTAATGTTTATTTTTGAGAGAGAGGGAGACAGAGTGAGAGCAGGGTAGAGTAGGGTAGGGGCAGAGAGAGAGGGAGACAGAATCTGAAGGAGGCTCCAGGCTCTGAGCTGTCAGCACAGAGCCCAATGCAGGGCTCAAACTCACAAAGTGAGATCATGACCTGAGCTGAAATCAAGGGGAAGAGCTTGAGAAAGATTGATACTAAATATCTGGTAAAATTCACCAGTGAAACCATCCAGACTTCAGGGACTGAGGCTGATGGCAGTTTGCCTGTCTTGTGATCCATCTCAGCATGTGGCATAAATAGGGAAGAGAGAGATCACAGAATGATTGAAAGTGGCATAAGTCACTTTCATCACAGCTCATTGGCCAAACTAATCACATGGTCCCAATCTAACTTCAAGAGAACCCAAAAATGTAGAGGAGCATAAGGAATATTTGATGAACATTAATGTTTCAACACCTGTTCTCCTTTTATTTCTCCAATGTAATGAACACATTTTATTATGTTAATATATTTTCTACAATATATAATTTATATATATTTAAATATCATATAATTTGCATATTTTGTGTTTACTATTTAGTGCCTTACCCTCAGCAAAAGCATAAGCTTATTCTCCTAGAAAATCACACTGCTTACCATTTCTTGCCTATAAGCCTTTGCTCACAGTGTTCCTGCTGTGATGCTTTTTATCTTTTTTGCCCTGTACTCCTTTTTTCTAAAGGTGAAATCCTACTTATTTCTCAGGACAACTTGGATCTTAACTTTATCTGGATGACTTTGCTAACATCTTTAAGTTAAGTGCTCATCCCTTAGACTCCTCTGAATTTTTAGTATACTGTCATAGCACTTACCTCATTATATAGTTACATGTCTGTCTGCCCCATCAACCAAGTTCCTCATGCATGTGGAAGAATGGCTGGAGACATAGGTAGAGCCTAGAAAAGAAACTAGGAGGATCTGAATAAGGGCAGTTTAAGTAGAGTGGAGAAGAGATGATAGAATCAAGAAATATTTAGAAGGTAAAATCAGCAAGACTTGATTATTTGTTGAATATGAAAGGTAAGGAAAGAATCAAGGATAATTCATGTTTCTCATTTAAGTTTATTATGAATATGATGAAGTTTCCAAGTGAAATAGAGAATATGAGAGGGGGAACAAGTTTGGGTGGTAGGATGATGACATTGGTTTGAAGTATAGTGAGTTTAACTCCATAGAGACCTCAAGGTGAAGACACATGCAGGAGATGGCTGTATGGTTCTTAACCCAAGGAAACAGATAGGTCTTCAGCTTGCAAAGTAATAGTTAAAAAATAAGAAAAGCAGAGACTACCAATAAGTACTAAGGGCAAAATCCTTATGCATGTATGTATGTATGTATGTATGTATTTATGCTAGTGTTCGAGGAACAGGAACAGAAAGATACGCTCTTGTGCGGGAAACACCGAAAAAACCAAAGATGGTGAAAGAGGAATCAAGAGAATGTGATACTGTAGATATCAAGGGTGTTTAGACTTTCAGGGAAGTGGTGGCTATGTCAAATGCAGTAGAGAAGTCAAATCAAAACAAGTACGTACCAAATCTTTACCAGTCTTCTTGCAGTCTTAATTAATTCCCTTCTTTCAACCCCACTTGTTATTGAGCCATGTTGATTTCCTATTGGATTGAACCACGTTGGCTTCAATTTTATGGAGAAATTTCCAATTATAGGGTATTAACTGCCTCAGATGTGCCCCCCTCCTTCTTCCTTCACAAACTTGCCACCATGGCCATCCATTGTTTGCTCCTTCCCTCTAATATAAGGAGATTCAAAGGCAACTCTTAACATTAGTGCCCTTGATACCAAGAGTTGTCTATATTTTATTGTTTTCCCTTTTTAAGACTTTCTGATCCCAGTATCCCCCCAAGATTTTTCTCAAAAAGGTTACCATTTGAAATTTTAGTGGAGGGGCAGAAGTGGGAAACAAATGACAAGTTGTTGAATATTGAATAGAAGATGGTGAAATATCAACAGAAACTACAAGTAGCAGTCACTGATGGAACTGAGAGGGAGATACTGCTCAGTTTTTCTACGCAGGGAAACGAAGGACACTTACAGGGATCAGAGTCAAGCACTATTCCAGAGGTATTTCATTTTGGAGCCACATGAAAAATATGTCTCCTCCCTATTTTTCTTCCTCTGCAGCATGCTGGTGATTAAGTCTTTACCGGAGAAATGAAAATGAGCCAGTTTTCACAATGAAGAGTTGTAGAAACACCAGATTTCATTCATTTGTTCAATTATGCAAAAGTTAAAATCATGCAAAACTTTGTCTTAAATGTCAGCTATGTGCCATGCTTAGTGTCAGGTGCTAGGAATACAATGGGGAGTAAAAACACATAGTTCTTGTTTTTGTGGAGTTCTGTGGTATGGTGATATGTTTTTTATTTCCTTGTTTATATTTAACCTAATTTATATAACTCATTTTACTTTTTTTTCCCCTTTAGTATCCTCTTCTCTGTGGACTGATTCTTATTCCTTGCTGGTGTTCTCTAGTTTGCCTAAGTAGAATTTACATGGGAATGCACTCCATTCTGGTAAGGAAAATTTGTGTTCACAGTGCTTTATTTTTCTCTGAAAATGACAGGCTATTTTATAGTTTTTAATCATTTTCAAACTTACAAGAAACCTGAGAAAATATTACTGTAAATCTTCTTTGTTTTGCAAAAAATATATATATTAACATATTGTTTTGTGGGCATTTAATGTAGTAATTGTATTTTTTAGAAACCGTTCCCAACAATCACAAATAACCAAGTATTATGTTCAGGATAAGGAATAAGGTTTCTCCCGTCTTCCAGTCTCCATTTGATTTTCCTTCTTACGGTCTTTTGTGCCTCTCCACCAGAGTCAAAGCAGCAATGTGAATATAGACATCAATGCGAGCTCTACTCAGTAGTGAACACCCACTGACTAGAAACAACATGAACTTAAACCATCCTGGTGCCACTTGTATTTACATATTAAACTCTAGTTTTCTTCTTTTCCCCAACGGTACTTTAGGGCTTCCAACAGTTACTTTAAGAATGCTATTCAGTTTAAAAAGCACCAGCACAGGGACCCTCTACTCTTTAGCCACAACTACTCACCTCCCTTTCTCCCCTGCCCATTGACATTCTAGCTTGCACCATCTCATCACCAGAGGACTGTAACAGCTTCTGAATTAGTAGCCCTACTTCCAGTCTGACCACATTCCATACGGTGTCTAGCCTCCTGTTGTAGTTTACTTCCAAAGCACAAACATGATGCCATACTGAATGACTTGTTTCCTCGAATGTAATTGGTGTCTCTTACCTCGATACCTTTAGGAAAGTTGTAACTTCTGCTTGGAATACCCGTTTCCCTTTGTCTAGCTAACTATCCATTCTTCAGGATTCACAAAAAGTGTTCTTATCTCCTAAAAGCCTTGTTACATTCCCCATCTTGCCTTTCTCTAGACTGGCTAGATGACCTTTCTCCCAGAGCATCTTGAGCATAATTCTGGCACAACTACAACTTCTTTTTTCCTTGTCTGTCACCCCCACTAGAAAATAAGCAACATAAGAAAAGTAACTCTATGTTCCCTCACTATCCCTTGCATCTAGTGTAGTGTCTCTTACTGCACTCTATAGACGTATTATGTATTTAGTGGATAAAGGATCAGAAAAAAGTGGAGAAATATGAACTAATTCATGTGATCAAAAAATTTATAACTGGCTATATCAAATTTTTCTTGTCCTTTGCAACAATTTAACACTTTTAGAATTTTCTACTCATGAAAGTATCTAATTAGCTTGTTTCATAGCTGTAGAAATATTGGGTTTCTATTTCTTAACTTGGATTGCTTGCCTCCAGTAGCTGCCCCTTCACTAGTAAATTTCCACAAGTCCCAAATACTATTTTAATAAGCAAATTATTTATGTTCAACTTTTTATAATTAATTGTATTAATACAAATTGTGAATTTACATATAATTTCCTTTCTGATTAATCTCTACTAATTTTATAAGCCTCAGTATCATTTAAAAAAAATTTTTTTTTTTTAGCGTTTATTTATTTTTTGAGAGACAGAGAGAGAAAGAGTGTGAGCAGGGGAGGGGGAGAGAGAGAGGGAGACACAGAATTCAAAGGAGGCTCCAGGCTCTGAGCTGTCAGCACAGAGCCCGACGCGGGGCTTGAACTCACAAACTGTGAGATCATGACCTGAGCTGAAGTTGGACACTTAACTGACTGAGCGACCCAGGTGCCCCCAGTATCCGATTTTTATATCATATCTAGCATTTGTCACAAGAAAATGTTATCCATTTCTGTGCCTTGTTAATGATTCTCTTCCAACTACAAAAGTTAGTAATATTGCTCCTAAAAATTTACCAAATGGTTATGTATCTTTGAGTGATAAAAAATGGATCCCTGATACTTCTGGAAGATAAAGCTATTAGATATTACCCTTAGGTTCATTATCGTAATAAAAAGGGGAATAAGAATCTGATTATATTTAATATACTTTCTAAAAGATGTGCTTTTGGGGCTCCTGGGTGGCTCAGTTGGTTAAGTGTCTGACTCTTGGTTTCAGCTCAGGTCATGATCTCACAGTTCATGAGTTCAAGCCTCACATCGGGCTCCATGCTGACAGGACAGAGCCTGCTTGGAATTCTCTCTCTCCCTTTCTCTCTGCCGCTCCTCTGCTTGCTCTACCTATCTCTCTCAAAATGAATAAATAAACTTAAAAAATTAAAAAAAAATTAAAAATAATAAAAGATGTGTTCTTTAAAAACATGTTTAGTGGATTGATCAAACATTCAAGCTGAGTTCAGTTCAGTTTTTATATACTGGACTTCTGTTTTTGAATCAGCTGACCTAAAAACAATATTGATGTATTATTTTTCAAATCATGAGTCTGATAATCCTAGTCCTTTATTCAAAAACCTTCTTGTCGGGGCACCTGGGTGGCTCAGTCGGTTAAGCATCCGACTTCAGCTCAGGTCATGATCTCGCGGTCCGTGAGTTCGAGCCCCGCGTCGGGCTCTGGGCTGATGGCTCGGAGCCTGGAGCCTGCTTCCGATTCTGTGTCTCCCTCTCTCTCTGCCCCTCCCCCGTTCATGCTCTGTCTCTCTCTGTCTCAAAAATAAATAAACGTTAAAAAAAAAAATTTAAAAAAAAAATCAAAAACAAAAACCTTCTTGTCCCATAGAATGTTTCATCAATTTTATTCAGACTAGCTACTGAATTTTATTATGTGTAGTATTACAAATTTTTGTTTTCCTTTTATTTTTTATTTTATTTCTTTTTAAAAGTAAAATCATGAGTAATGTGCAGACGTTACAAACTATGATCCTGTGTTATAACCACAATTATTCCTAATAAGAAATACATTGCTTATTATTTGATAGTTGATGGATGAAACTATACCTATAATGAATCCCTCCCTTTCTTACATTATGGATCCTAATATATTCCCACAATTTTCACTTTTTCCTATATTTTAATATTTCAGTAATTACCTTCATTTTGAATTATTTTCTATTTATTTATTTTGAGAGAGAGAGAGAGAGGGAGGGAGGGAGGGAGGGAGAGGGGTGGGGGGGCAGAAAGAGAGGGAGAGAATCACAAGCAGGCTCCATGCTGTTAGCACAGAGCTCTTCGTGGGGCTTGATCTCATGAAACTTGAGATCATGACCTGAGCTGAAATCAGGAGTCTGATGCTTGACTTCCTGAGCCACCCAGGTGCCCTTTTAACTATTTTCTTGATCATAGTTTGTATCTTTACTATTTATTGTGAAATTAGTATGGAGCTATAGGCAGTGTATGCCCTACAAGTTGCTAATAGGTGCTTAGATACCTATTATTATTAAGTGGATGTCTTCATTAACACAAGAAGAGGCTTCTTGTGTTATTTATCATTTATTCTAAATGATTTATAATGAACACTTCATTCAGTATTTTCCATAAGTTCTGTATGTTTTTGTTACAACACAAAGAGCAACAGCTTAGTTTATTTTCAACATCCGCCTACTTTCCTAAATTGATTTTCTTACTTCCAAGAAAAGTATAGAGGATTTACTACATCTATTTAGTTGTTATAAACCTAGCTCTCAAAATTTAAATTCATGGGGTGCCTGGGTAGCTCAGTCGGTTAAGTGTCCCACTCTTGGTTTCAGCTCAGGTCATGATCTCATGGTTCTTGGAATTGAGCCCCCCATCAGGCTCTGTGCTGACAGTATGGAGCCTGCTTGGGATTCTCTCCTCCCTTTCCCTGACCTTCCCTGGCTCATGTGTGTGGATGCAGTCTCTCTCTCTAAATAAATAAACTTAAAAAATATTAAATTCATAAAACCACAGGCCATTTTTTAAGTTACTGGACTGGGTACTGGTCAAACTACTGTTTTGTTTCTGTATTAGTAAAATTATGAATATATTGTAAATCCATGTACCCAAAATTTTCCAAACAGTTTTATGTGTCTATATGTGTAAAGTCTTTTTAGAAAGATATTATGAGATTATAAAGTAGTAAGTATACCTCAAACCCATTTCTATAAGAAGAAATAAAATCAAACCAACCATATACACACAAAAAAAACCCCAAAAATCCAAAAACATGTTAGAGAGAAAGATCTAGAGCAATAAACATTGAGAGTTTTAATAGTAACTGTACCTGGGTAATAACTGCTTATTGGGGCACCTGGGTGACTCAGTCAGTTAAGCGTCCAACTTTGGCTCAGGTCATGATCTCATGATTTGCCTTTCAAGCCCTGCATTAGGCTCTGTGCTGACAGCTCAGAGCCTGAAGCCTGCTTCAGATTCTGTGTCTTCCTCTCTCTCTGCCCCTCCCCTGCTCACACTCTGTCTCTGTCGCTCAAAAATGAATAAAATGTAAAAAAAAAACCACCACCACCTACTTGTTATTATTTGTATTTTCTAGTTTTCCTATAATGATCGCGTGTTAAATCTGAATTTTAATTAAAGGTAAATATTCCAAAATCTGTCCTTAATAGTGCACTTATAGTAGTATATTAGCATATTGAAATAAGAAGCAGGACACCTAAAATATGTTATAATTGAGGTGCCTGGTGGCTCAGTTGGTTGAGCGTCCAACTCTTGATTTTGGCTCAGGTCACAATCCCAGGGTCATGGGATCGAGCCCCCATGTTGATTCTCTCGATCTCATGAAGATTCTCTCTCTCTCTGCCTCTGCCCCTCTCCCCCATTTGTGCGTGTACTCTCTCTCTCAACATAAAATAAAATAAAATAAAATAAAATAAAATAAAATAAAATAAAATAAAATAAGATATTATAATTGAAAACACCCCAGCAACTCACTAGGATATCATAGGAGCCTGGAATTCTAATCTCAGCAAATCACCAGCCTCTCTAGATCTATTTCTTGATCGGAAGAAATGAAAAGGATAAAAGTTTAGACTTTATATGTAATAAATCTGTGTTGAATTTATGGTACTTGATACCTTCTTCCTTCCATAAATTTGATAACCTTGAATATTCCATTCAAATGTGTAATTAACTATTAACTTTGAGGGAATATTAAGTTATCTGTGATTAGTATCTAAAATTATGTGCTAAGGTTTTTTTTTTTAATTTGCTAATTTAAGTTCTTTTTGCTACCTTTAACATTAACTTTCCTTTATTACATACTTTGTGCTGTAATGCTTAAAACCACTTAGTATACATTTTAATGTCATACATTAAATTGACATCACAGTTATAGCTAGCATGTTTATGCCCTGAATTAATTCCTTCCTTCCTTCTGGTTCTGTTGCTTGGAAGGTCAGTTTGCCCTTACTATTTTTTTAAGTTTATTTATTTATTTTGAGAGAGAGCAAGCAGGGGAGGGGCAGAGAGAGAGAATCCCAAGCGGGCTCTGCACTGACAGGAGAGCCCGACATGGGGCTCGAACTCATGAACTACGAGATCATGATCTGAGCCCAAACCAAGAGTCAGATGCTTAACCAACTGAGACACCTAGGTGCCTCAGTTTGCCCTCACTATTGAGGATAATATAAATAACTAATAATCAGAAAGGTAAATTTGTATAGAGTCTTGAAACAATCTAGTTTAATATTCATGGAGCTCTACAAAAAAAATTGAGGACAACAAATTTTGGATATTTTGTGTCATACCGAAATATATTTCTAGAATTATAATTGTTTTGAATTATTTTTAAGAATTCTTAACATGACCAAATGTAGGGGCACCTGGCTGGCTCAGAGAAGTGTTACTCTTGATCTCAGGGTTGTGAGTTCAAGCCCCATTTTGGGTGTAGAGATTACTTAAATAAAGAATAAATTAAAACTTAAAAAAAATAGGGGGTGCCTGGGTGGCTCATTTGGTTAGGCGTCCGACTCGATTTCAGCTTGGGTCAAGATCTCACACTTCTTGAGATCAAGCCCCACATTGGGCTCTGTGCTGACAGTGCAGAGCCTGCTTGGTATTCTAAATCCCAATAAAGAAATAAACATGAAAAAAACTTTAAAAAGTGGTCAAATGTAGGAATGTCTTTAAAAGTCATTTAATTAAGTTTTTCATTTTCTTTTAAAAAAAAATTTTTTTTTCAACGTTTTTTATTTATTTTTGGGACAGAGAGAGACAGAGCATGAACGGGGGAGGGGCAGAGAGAGAGGGAGACACAGAATCTGAAACAGGCTCCAGGCTCCGAGCCATCAGCCCAGAGCCCGATGCAGGGCTCGAACTCACGGACCGTGAGATCGTGACCTGGCTGAAGTCGGACGCTTAACCGACTGCGCCACCCAGGCGCCCCAAGTTTTTCATTTTCTAAAGTGCTATAAGCAGGCGCCTGGGTGGCGCAGTCGGTTAAGCGTCCGACTTCGGCTCAGGTCATGATCTCATGGTCCGTGAGTTCGAGCTCCACGTCGGGCTCTGTGCTGACAGCTCAGGGCCTGGAGCCTGTTTCAGATTCTGTGTTTCCCTCTCTCTCTGACCCTCCCCCGTTTATGCTTTGTCTCTCTCTGTCTCAAAAATAAATAAACATTAAAATAAATAAATAAAGTACTATAAGCATTTTATAGGAATGAACATCTACTTATATCTATAGTAAGAAAAAACTATAAAAAAAAACAGCTAACTTCAGAGCTATTAACCCTTCCTTTCACTTAACTTTAAATTTATTATATATGGTTTTATGTAAATAACATCAATTGTCATTTAAAACTTCTAACTTGGTACACATTCTGAGAATTACAAGGCTCAGACATTTCCACATGAGCATATTCTGAAAGTTTTTGAATCGGTCATGAAATTTATTTTTTTAATGTTAAATAAAACATTTTTGAGATGCAGGGGGGAGGGGCAGAGGGAAAGGGGGACAGAGGATTCAAAGCAGGCTCTGTGCTAACAGCAGTGAACTGGATTTGAGGCGTGAACTCATAGACTGTGAGATCATGACCTGAGCCAAAGTCAGATGCTCAATGAACTGAGCCACCCAGGTGCCCTATCATGAAATTTAAATAAGAAATAAAGCAACAGCTTGTATTCTGATAGCCAAAATTCTGTAGTTATTTCACGAGATCTGTGCCTTTATTACATCGTAGGGAAGAAAGGGTAGGATAGCAACCAAAGGACTATACCCTCATAAAAGTGTAATTCTATGGAAATTAGTGATCTGAAATATGAAGAATAGAGGTCTGACAGTCATAATTTGAGGTCTCCGTATCCACAAGTATGGTCAGAGTTTGGGTCACTTTTGGAATCTTTGAGTAACTGCAGTAAAATTCACTTAATAAGAATTCTTAGGTAACTTTTAGTATGTATCTGAGTTTTCATGGTAGACCTCATGTTAAAAAAATTTGAAAATTTAGTTTTTCACTCCAGTATATAATTCCTAATGCTGAATATTCATTTTTTTTCAACAAAATATATTGAGCACCTTTAATCCATCAGATTAAATACTTAGGTCTATGACATTAGTCCAGTTTTCTTTATTTAAAAACTGGCCAGGGGCACCTGGGTGGCTCAGTCAGTTAACCGTCCGACGCGTGATTTCGGCCCAGGTCATGACCTCATGGTTTGTGGGCTCAAGCCCCAGTGCGCTGATAGCATGGAGCCTGGTTGGCCTTTTCTGTCGCCCTCTCTTCCTTTCCCAAAATAAATAAATAAACATTAAAATAAGATAACATAAAATAAAACAAAAAAATGGCTAATGTAACCATAAATTTTTATTAAATTTGAACACTCCTTGAAAGGGGAAAAAAAGGCATTTTTAGTATTTATTCTGGGGACAACAGAGGAGAGCAAAATGAGATTGTTCCAGGGAGGCCATATCAGGGTGTTTGTGAGGATCAAATATGACACTAAATGTAAAGTATTAGAACAGTGTTTTCAGTGTAGAGACTGTTATTCCCTGAAAATGTCTTTAGCCTAAATTGAAGAAATTATGTTTCATCTGTTTCTCATACAGAGTTCTTATCAAGCAGGATTATATAGTCAATATGATGAATCTAAAGAATTTCTCTGTCTCAGTTTAACTAAACAAATATTTATTGCCTACTTACTGTGTGCCAGCCATTGGGTATATATGTATAAATAAGATAAAGACTTTGCTTTTGAGAGATCACTGTCTAAATAGGTAATATGTAACGTAAATATGTAATGCAGTGGTTCCTCAACTGGAGCTGCACAACAGAACCACTGGGGAGCTTTTTTAAAATTTTTGTCTTAAAAAAAAATACTTTTTAACATTTTTATTTATTTTTGAGAGACAGAATGTGAGTGGAGGAGGGGGCAGAGAGAGAGACACAGAATCTGAAGCAGGCTCCAGGCTCTGAGTTGTCAGCACAGAGCCCGACATGGGGCTCAAACTCACACGAATGGTGAGATCATGACCTAAGCTGAAACTTAACCGATGGAGCCACTCAGATGCCTCTGGGGAGCTCTTTTTCTTTCTTTCTTTTTTTTTTTTTTTTTTAGAAAGAAGTTGATGCCCAGGGTGCCTGGGTGACTCAGTTGGTTAGGTCATGATCACTGTTCATTGAGTTCAAGTCCCACATTGGGCTCTGTGCTGACAGTGTGGAGCCTACTTGGGATTCTCTTTCTCCCTCCCTCACTGCCCCTCCACTGCTTGTTCTCTCTCTTTGTCTCTCTCTCTTTCTCTCTCTCTCAAAAATAAATATACATTAAAAAAAAAATTGATGTCCTACTCGCACTTCAATTCAGTTAAATCAGAATTTCTGAGGATTGGCCCAGGCATCAATATTTATAAAGTTCTTTAGTGACTTCTAAAGGGCACAGAGGTTGTGAACCTTTGGTTTTCTAATAGAAATAGAAAGCAAAAAATGGAAAACAATGTGGTAACTTTTGTAGCAGATGCTATGGAGGTAAAGAGGAGGGAATTCCTTATTATGGGGTAGGAGAAGAGAAAGTTTATGGAGAAGAGAGGTGCCTGAGCAGAATCTCAAAGGATATGTAATGGTTTTCCTAAAATAGAGGAGGAGAGATAATTCCAAGATGAGAGAAATAGTCTAAAATTCATTATGGGACCTGGCATTGAAGCGTTTTGTGTTTAAGATTCTTTTTATTAAGTAATCTCTATATCCATTGTGGGGCTCGAACTTAGAACTCCGAGATCAAGAGTCATATGCTCTACTGCCTGAGCCAGCCAGGGGCCCCTGTCATTGAAGTGTTAGGATAGGCAGAAGCCAGATATGAAATGCTTTATATGCCTTCTAAGAAGTTTGAATACACAAGTGATATTGCTTTAGTTCACAATTTGATAAACATTTTGTTAATTGCTTATATTTTTCTTTGACCTACTATGAAAGCAGTCACTTCTATAAAGAGAACACAATTGCTTTTAAATAATCTCCTTTCATATTTTTAGAATTGGAAAATATCAGGAAAAACTTGTTCTATATAGAAATAAATTTTTAAAATGTTTTTTTAATGATGCCTGTAATGTAATTGTTGAAAAACAGAGTAAAGATTCACTTACAAGTAATTTAGTAGATTTTGTTAGAATAGATTCATGTAAGGGATTCATTTATTCGTCCAATAAATATTTGAGTGTCTACAATGTGATACGCTTCCCAGGAAGGTGGTGGTTAAAGAACTTAAATTCTTCAAAATTTTTAGCTGCACATTCAGTTCTTACTCTCTTTAGGAATTGTCTGTACCTTCAGCCCTTCTTCTATTCCACAGTATTCTGATTTAGAATTTTACATAGTTTAGAACAGTGCATTGTACTGTTAACTGATCCATGACAAAGTCATTGAACTTCTGCACAATGAGGACAATGGCAAGAGTTTGAGGATATACTGAAGTCTTAAATGTAGAAGGCAAACTTAAAAACTTTTTGAATAGTATACCTTTATGATTTTGTGGCAGAGAGGGCTTTCTTAAACAAGATAAAATGATAAATATGACTACATTAAATTTAGAACTTCTCTTCACTAAAAGGTGCCATAAAGAAAATGAAAAGGCAAGCTACAAAATCCAAAAAAGATGTTTATAGAACATGTTATTGATAAGAGATTTTATTGATAAAGGATTTATATATGAATACCATATGAAAAAATTCATGTAAAACAAGAAAAAAAAATCTAAAAGAATTGTTACAAAAAGACACAAATATACATTACAGAGAAAAGGAATAACTCATAATCTTATAAAAAATCAGGAAAATGCAATTTAATCAAGAAATGCAGAACTGATGGGATGTAAATTTTTACGAACATTTTGGAAATTTTTAATCTTATAAAATGGAACATGCACATACCCTATGATTTTGCCATTCTGTTTCTAGGAAACTCTTGCCCACACCAGGCAACATTGAAACAAAAAAAATGGTTGCACTGGTTATAATATTCCTGGTTGGTTTAAGAAGAGATACTAATTAAGAAAGCACTCAAGCTCAGCCATAGCCAATAAACTAATCCAAAACCTATGAACAACTTAAATGACCACCAGTGGAAGAATGAATAAACTGTGTAATCACACAGCAAAGTATTACACAGTTGGGAAAGTGAATGACCTACAACTACATATAAGGAATGAATCTTGAACTGTGCACTATATAACATTTTTATAAGTTCAGAAAGAAGCAAAACTAGGTCATTTTTTGTTTGTTTGGAGATATGTGATGAAAGCTTTTAACAAGTGCAGTAGAACCTTGGTTTGTGATCATAATTTGTTCCAGAAACATGCTTGTAATCTGAAGCACTCGTATATCAAAGCGAATTTCAAGAACCATTGGCTCAGTTATGATCATGTGACATTCGGCATCATGTACTACTTGTATTGCAGGACATCACTCGTTTATCAAATTAAAATTTATTAGAAATGTTTGAACACTTGCAGAACAAGTTATTCACAACCCAAGGTTTTACTGTATTTATTCAGCCAAAACTCAGGTTTATAATTGCCTTTGTGGAGGATACAGAGTGATAGAGTTGGGAGACAGCATACAAAACATTCAAAGTACTGGTAATATTATTATGTTTTTTGCAGCAGTGATTTCATAGATATGAATTTTATAACTTCATATATACTCTACGTATCTTTTTCTATGTATCAGTTATTACCTAATAAAAATTTTAAGACAGAAAAACATTAGGCAACTACAGTTGACCCTTTAACAACATGGATTTGAGTTGCATGGGTCTACTTATATGCAGATTTTTTATAGTACGGAGTGTCTTTTCTCTTATGATTTCCTTAACATTTTTATTTCTCTTTATTCTACTTTCTCTTTACTCTTTTATTTCTCTTACTTTACTGTAAGAATACAGTATATAACATGTATAGCATTAATTATATGTGTTAGTTGATGTTTAGTTATTGGTAAGGCTTCAGGTCAGTAGTAGGCTATTAGTAGTTGAGTTTTGGGGGAGTCAAAGTTATATATGAGTTTTTTACTGTATGTGGGGTGGCCACCCCAATCCTCACATTGTTTAATGGTCAGCTGTGTAATTTCCCAGAAATCAAAACTACACATGGGGTACCTGGATGACTCAGTTGGTTAAGTGTCTGACTCTTGGTTTCTGCTCAAGTCATGATCTCATGGTTCTTGGGTTTCCAGCGCTGCATTGGGCTCCACACTGCAGGTGCAGAGCCTGCTAGGGATTCACTCTCTCCATATCTCTTTCTGCCCCTGCCCTGCTTGCATTCTCTCTCCTTTAAAAAAAAAATTTTTTTTAAACGTTTATTCATTTTTTGAGAGACAGAGCATGAGCAAGGGAGGGGCAGAGAGAGAGGGAGACAGAGAATCTGAAGCAGGCTCCAGGCTCTGAGCTGTCTGCACAGAGCCCGACACGGGGCTCGAACTCACAAACTGTGAGATCGTGACCTGAGCTGAAGTCAGACGCTTAACCCACTGAACCACCTAGGCGCCCCCACTCTCTCCTAAATAAAATAAATAATTTTTTAAAAAAGTTAAAAAAAACTACACAATTTAGGCAGAGTTTATTGTTAAGGATTTAAATATAAATCTTATATAGCATATATGTAGTTAGTTTATAAAAAGGTAGAATTATGAAAACATAACTTTTAAATGTTTATTTTGAGAGAGAGGGCATGCATGCACATGCATGAGCACAAGCAGGCAAGGGGTAAAGAGAGAGGGAGAGAGAGAATCCCAAGCAAGCTGTGCACTGTTAGCACAGAGCCCGACATAGGGCTTGATCACATGAAGCATGAGATCCGGGCCTGAACCAAAGTCAAGAGTCAGATGTGCAAATGAGTGGGCCACCCAGGCGCCCCCAAAACATAATACTTTCATTATTATTATCAAATTAATCTTTTTATTATCACTAAGTGTTTAGTATTTATTATATGGTCAGTAAAGTTTGAAAATGTGACATCTAAAGAATCTGTATTAACATTTAAAATGTGAAATATATGTTTTTAAATGTCAAAAATAGTATTATGCTGAACAACTTTACTTTTCTCTTTTCCCAGGATATTATTGCCGGATTCCTATATACCATTTTAATCTTAGCTATCTTCTATCCGTTTGTGGACCTGATTGACGACTTCAACCAAACTCACAAATATGCTCCATTAATCATCATTGGGCTTCATTTAGCCTTGGGGATCTTTTCTTTCACTCTTGACACCTGGAGTACATCCCGAGGAGACACAGCTGAGATTCTAGGAAGTGGTGCTGGAATTGCATGTGGATCTCATGTTAGCCATAACGTGGGTCTAATGTTAGATCCTTCTCTGGATATACTACCATTAGCTCTGCCCCCCATTACCGTGACTATGTTTGGAAAAGCCATACTGCGGATCCTCATCGGGATGGTATTTGTACTAATAGTCAGAGATATAATGAAAAGGATCACCATTCCTTTAGCCTGTAAAATCTTCAGTATACCATGTGATGATATTCGAAAAGCAAGACAACACATGGAAGTTGAACTTCCTTATCGGTATATTACCTATGGAATGGTTGGTTTCTCTATCACATTTTTGGTTCCTTATCTATTTTTCTTTATTGGTATCTCTTGATGCAGAAATACTGTTTATAAGAAAGGAGGGTATCAGTTACTGATATCTAAAAATATATCCTAGTTAAAAGCCAAATCAGAGTTAGGCTTTTGCAGGAATTTAACTTAAATAATTATTTAAGTAAATTCGTAAGAGTCAGTGCATTTTATCATTGCACATCCAGATATTGTTTTAGGTGAGCTGAGCTATTTCAACACTGAGAAAATGATAAGTATCCATTTAGAATGTTCATGTAATGTTTGGAGAGTTTTATGCTGTTATGAATTCGAGTTATATATAATATATATTAAGATACATAATGTACAATTATGTATCTAATGTATGTTATATATGAAATAATATACCTAAGTTATTTTAAACTGTGGGGCTGTATTATAAAAATAATATGCAAACAGTGTGCCGGTATATTTGGATTTAGTACAGGTACGTTGTTATTAACAGATATATTTAACATTTATTTACTATGGGAACCATTTCCTAATTGAATTGCGTAATTACTAGACCAGAATTCATATGCCACCACATAATGTTTTACTGCCTCTTTTTACACTGCCGTCACCTTTCATGTTACCCATGATGTTGAGCATGGGAGGCATTTTTAATGGACCAAATTTTCAGAAAAATTAGGGTTTTTTTTTTTTTTCAATTCTGTACACTGTGTTGAATGTACTTTATTTGCAGTTGTTCTGGGCATCAGTTTAATAATTCAGGTACTGAATTTTATTGCTTGCTAATTGTGCCTTTCTGTTGCTGAATTAAGAAATGCCATGTATACTGTGATACAAAAATAAGATACTGTCTTTAAGTTACATATAATCAGGCAAATGTTTTAAAAATACATGTCAAACTAACAGGGCTAGAAGCAAGCCACCCTCAATTCTTTAGCCTTTGTTTGGAAAGAAATGTGGAATGGGTTAAACTTTCTCACTAATTTATTGGGTAGCTAAATGGATAAGTATTTCCATTTTTGTAGGTATTTTTCTGTGCATTGTAAGTTTTAGGAACAAGATATATTTTTTGTACATTGTCTTGATTGTTTATACTGCAGGTAGATACTTCCAATGAATGGAAATGTAATTGAAATTTATAGATGGGACAATGCACACACTTAATTTATAAACAAACTGTTTTTCTAAATTATTTGGAAAGGATTGGATTTAGCAGTGTTAACTTTTAATACCCATTTATTAGCTACTTAAGGTAAATTATAAAATCTGAAAGTATCAGTATTTTAGATCCTATTATTTTTTCAATTTTTATTATTTTCACAGTGGAAAATTTGGGTATTAAACTATTCTTTCTTCTGTCTGTGCCTTTATATTTTGAAGTCTAATTGTAATTAGGTTAACATTAAGTTTATTTGTAGTAAGTTTTTCTTAAGAGAATTAACTTTCCATATAAATGAGCATCAGGTATGGAATTACTGACTTTAGTGCAATATCTGTCTGATTATCCAGAAGTATCACTTAAGATGTTTCTATTTTGGACAGCATAACTATTTGAACTCATATTTTTATAATTCTGATTGAGAATTTAGGGACATGGTAATTTTTACCAACATTGAATATGATAATTTTAAGTAAAACAACTAAATTTGGGACCTTTAGCTGTTAGTAGGAAACCGAGGCACTTAGGAACATATCGGTACGTTGGAAAATGTGCAAAGAACTTTTCTTTCAAAATGTGTTTAATGAATTGAATTTTAGGAACTATTTCCCACAATTTGGGTCTATGCTATCTTATTAATTTTTATATCTAGCTTAAAAGGTATTTGAAAATATTCCATTTCTTTGTGATTTATTATTTTCTGTCCTATGGTATCTCCATGCTAAATGTATTTTAAAATAAAAGCCAAATTCAGAATTGAAGAGTATTTTGTTTTGTTTACCTTCTTTGCATTTGTTCTCTGTATTATCTGATATTTATAAAATATATTTAGGATTTTCATTTAGCAGGCTTTTCCTCTGAAGCATCTTATTCAAAACCAGAGTTCTGTTTTCAGTAATAGAAGATATCAAAGAAATTCTTCAGGGTTCAAACTGACTTTGGGGTCCAATTGTGATCATTCTGACATTGTACTTTTAGTAAAAAGTTTCATAATATTAAGAAACATGAATAAAATGTTTCAGCAGAATCTGTGACCAATGGTATTATAGGTAGTTGACTGCCAATTCATTGTCTCAGGCATTAGACACAGTATTAGGAACAGGTTTTTGTTTTTGTTAATGTTTATTTTTGAGGGACAGGGAGAGAGCAGGGGAGGGGCTGAGGGAGAGAGGGAGACACAGAGTCCGAAGCAGGCTCCAGGGTCTGAGCTGTCAGCACAGAGCCCTGATGCAGGGCTCGAACCCATGAACCGTGATATCATGACCTGAGCTGAGGTGGGAGGTTTAACTGACTGAGCCACTCAGGCGCTCCAGGAACAGGGTTTTTTTTGTTTTGTTTTGTTTTAATGTTTATTTATTTTGAGAGAGAGAGAGAGTGAGTGTGTGCTAGCTGGCAAGGAGCAAAGAAAGAATCCCAAGCAGGATCTACGCTGTCTGTCATCCCAGAGCTGGACGTGGGGTTTGATCTCACGACCAGGAGATCACGACAGGAGTGGAAACCAAGAGTTGGACGCTTAACCAGCTGAGCCACCCAGGTACCCCAGGAATAGGTATTTTTTCAAGCTGAATTAACATATGGACATTTCATTTTGTAACTTTAAAATGCTGTGATATGTCAATTGCAAAACCTAGGTCTGCCAGAAACTCATTAGAAGACCTAATGTAAAACAATGTGACTACAGTAGATTTGTATAATTATTTTTATTTACTAGCTTCCTTTATAATCTTTAGTAAATGTGTTTTTCAAACGCAACAAAAATTCAGTGATAGGAGTATAATTTAAAAGAAAATTTTCATAAAATATTCCCTAAGGAGGAGTAAATACTAGAATGTTTTAATTTTGAATATGTGATCACAATTTTATACTGCAAACATTTTTTTAACGTTTATTTATTTTTGAGACAGAGAGAGACACAGCATGAACGGGGGAGGGGCAGAGAGAGAGGGAGACACAGAATCGGAAGCAGGCTCCAGGCTCTGAGCCATCAGCCCAGAGCCCGATGCGGGGCTCAAACTCGCGGACCGCGAGATCGTGACCTGAGCTGAAGTCGGACGCTCAACCGACTGAGCCACCCAGGCGCCCCTGCAAACATTTTTTATTAGCAAAACAATTTCATTCTTGTTAACAAGGTTTTCACTAGATTTAAAAATCTGTTTAATTTGGACATGAGTAAGGACCAATTTTTAAAATTCAACTTAAAAGTTGAATTAGTTTTTCTGAAGGGAGTTTTTGTCTGCTAAAGAGATTTTTTTGGAAAGGGAACAAGCAATATTTTGAGAAGAGTACTGTAACCGGACATAGTGGATGGTACCATGCAGGATATTTTGTCAGATTTTGGTCATGTTCTTCCAGTTTCTTCTATAGTGTACTTAAGTTAAAAAGAAAAAAAAAAAAAAACCTCTTTACACACTTAAATTTTAATTGTGGTTACATAAGTTGCAAATAGCACAATAAAAATAAATTTTAACACGCTAACTGTAAAGGACATTTTAGAAAACTCTCCATTTTTAAGCTCACTACACATCTTTATAAACAAAGCATGCCCTGCTTATAAGACAGGAGGGAGAATTCAAAGAAAAATAGAAGAAACATTAAAAAAAAAGTGTTTCCAGAAATAAACACTAATTTGTTAATTTCAACTAGCAGGTATTTTATAAATTTGTCTTTTTCCTTTCATCATCTTTAGTCTTGGTGCATTTTTTTAAAATGTTTATTTATTTTTGAGAGAGAGAGAGAGCGCAAGTGCAAGTTGGGGAGGGGCAGAGAGAGAGGGAGACACTAAATCCGAAGCAGGCTCCAGGCTCTGAGCTGTCAGCACAAAGCCCGATGCGGGGCTTGAACCCACAAGCTGTGAGATCACGACCTGAGCCAAAGTTGGAAGCCTAACCAAATGAGCCACCCATGCACCCCTAGTCTTGGTGCATTTTCCACCATTTAAAACAGCCCAGCCCCTAGCACTGCAAGCAACAGGATATGACAGAATATGTTTGTATTTTAGGAGGTTCCCCCCATTTTCTGAAAGCCAAATGAATTGTGAAATTGCTTTGTGACCCATACTAACCAATTATATCATGTCTACAACGTTGTTAGGTTTATGTCACCAAGCCCATTATCTCAGGTTTTAAAATTTCATACACTTACCTTACCTATTATGCTATTTGCAGTATTTGATTTAATACATGTTTTCAAAGTTTTTGTTACATAATGACCTTTTCTTAGGAGATATAAAATGGATTCTTTTAAAAAAAAATTACCACAGGGGCACCTGGGTGGCTCAGTCAGTTAAGCGCCAACTCTTGGTTTCAGCTCAGGTCATGATCTCACGGTTTGTGAGTTTGAGCCCTGCATCAGGCTCTGTGCTGACAGTGAGGAGTTTGCTTGGGATTCTCTCTCTCTTCACACTCTGCCCTTACCCTGCTTGCTCCCTCTCTCAAAATAAAAAACTTAAAATTAAAAAAAAAAAAAAAACACAATAGTATTATCACCTCTTCAGATTTGAGGTTTTTCCTTTGTCCTGTATTAGGGGTTCTCTTAACTGAAATCGCATTATAGCATATATCGAAACCTGGGATTCTCTTGCTTATGTATTATTGGCTTCAAATGTTCTATGATGTAAGCTCCATGAACAAAAAATAGCCTGTGCCTCTATTTACTTCTGGGTCCCTGGGACAGCAGGCATTTGATTAACATACGTTGAATGAATACTCAATCCACAGACAGGCTATATAGTATGTACATTTTTCTGGGGGAAAAATTCTACAACTTCCAACAGGTTCTCAAAGAGATTAATGATCTAAAAAAGTAAAAAAATGATGTAATAGTTTACTACTTACTTGTTTTAGTTGTTTTAAAACTTTAGCTTGTAAATAAATGCTTCCAATTTATCTGGTAGGAATTTTATCACTTTTCATGCAAATATTTAAAGGATAATTTAGATTCTTGAAATGTTTTGCCTGTAATTACTTCAGTGCCCTGTTTTATAGAATGTGATTTATGTCCAAATTATTATTTATCTTTTTAAAAGTCTATTTATTTTGAGAGAAAGAGTGTGTGAGTGGGGCAGGGGCAGAGAGGGAGAGAATATCCCAAGCAGGCTCTGCCTTCTCAGTGCAGAGGAGCCTGATGCAGGGGCTCGAACTTACGAACCAGGAGATCATGACCGAAGCTGAAGTGGGATACTTAACCTACTGAGCCACCCAGGCGCCCCAAGGTATTATTTCTTTAAAAGCAAATTTTATTCTCTCCCTCTCTCTCTGCCCCTCCCCCACTTACACACACATGTGCGCACCCACACTCTGTCTCAAAAATAAATAAATGGTAAAAAAAATTTTTTAAAGGGGTTCCTGGGTGGCTCAGTCAGTTGAGTGTCCAACTCTTGGTTTCAGCTCTGATCATGATCTCACTGTTCCTGATTTTGAGCCCTTCGTCCCCTCCTTGGGCTCTGCACTGACAGCACAGAGCTTGCTTGGGACTCTCTATCTCCCTCTCTCTCTGCCCCTCTCCTGCTTGATCGTGTGCATGCTTTCTCTCAAAAATAAATAAACACTAAAAAAACTAAAAGCGAATCTGCCAAACGTGTTCTGTATAAATGAGGGTATAACATCTGTTCCCAGTTAATAAGCTATAGAAGTGTAATCTTGAGAATATTACTTTGCCCCTCTTTTTATCTGGGTTGATTTAGGGATGAAATTCGCCAAACTCATTTTAATGGATAGTGTTACTTTTGGTTATTTCTCATTGAAGTACTATGATAACAGCCTTGAAATAGTGAACATAAAAAACTGAACTAATACTCCTTCAACATTTTCCACTCTGCAAAATGTTTCAAATAGTGTTACAAAATAAATATTTTAAAAACATTTCCCTTGGCAGTATATTCCCAAAATTCATTTATGGACACAAGCTGTAAATTTTTAAAATTAACATATAATGTCTAAATATACAGCATAATTTATAAGTAACATTAATGAATTATAAAACCAAATACAGCATTTACATCTGAAATATTTTTTCTCTTTCCTAAAAATCATCTACATTTTCCCACATTACATATGTTAAGGGGATTATAGAATTATAAAACATTTTAGATCTATATAGGATCTTAGAGCTCATATACAGCAACTCCATACCAAATTCATAAATCTATAATATTATTAGCAGATACAGGCATACCTCATATATTGTGGGTTTGGTTTCAGATCACTGGGATAAAGTGAGTATCACAGTAAAGGGAGTCAAATCAATTTTTTGTTTTACCAAAAAGTGCATATAAAAGTCATGTCTATACTGTAGTCTATTAAGTGTGCAATAGCATTACATCTAGGAAAAAAACACCCCAATTGACATATCTTAATTTAAAAAATACTTTATTGCTAAAAAATGCTAACCATCATCTGAGCTTTCAGAGTCTGTAATCACTGATCATCATAAGGAAAGAGTTTAAAATACTGCAAGAATTACTAACGTGTGACACACACACAAAGTGAGCAAATGCTGCCGGAAAAATGGCACTGATTGGTTCGACACAGGATTGCCACAAAACTTCAATTTCTAAAAAACAAAACCCAATCCCCGCAATATCTGTGAAATGCAATACAATGAGGTATGCCTGTGATTATGTGCAATCTTAATTACTTCCTCAGGCAGGCAGACTATAACTTCATGATGCAGTGTTGAACAGTTCCAAGTGAATGAAAATTTGGATGGGCTAAGAGCACTGTGGTGGGGCAAAGGATACATCTTTGGTAGAAGAAATGAGTAGAACCAAGGCACAAAAATGGGAGTGTGTTAGACATGGTTAGCAAACAAATGCACTGCAGGTGGTCAGGTACCTGGAAGAGAGTAGTAGGATATAAAGTTGAAAAGTTTGTTAAAATGTTTAATAAGAAATTCATATAAATAATGAAGTGTTGCCTTTCTTTACCAGTAGAAGAGCTGCAGTATTTATTACTCACTTAGCTCAGGGATGAAATTACACCCAGCTTGAAGGTAATCAAAACTATTGTTTGATAGATACTTTTTGTTTCTTTTTTTTTTTTTTAATCTGTGGTAAATGAAAAGGCTAATGTGTTTTGCTTTAAGTCTTGTTTACCTATTAAGAGGAAAAATAAGGTAATTTCATATATTAATCTTGGATTTTATATCAAGAAGCCCAAGGCCTCGATTTTCGTGACATGAGATCATGACTTCCATAGATGCAGTTAGAGGAGGAGACCCCAGTGAGTTAGGACTTTGAATATGAAGTTATACTACTCCCCTCACCTTCCAAACCCTCACTAGAGGGAAGTAAAACAAACTAATGACATACCCAGAAACCCGCTAACAGACCATGAGGGAACAGGTCACGAGGATAAGGAAGAGACTGCAGACCAGCTACAAGTAGGCTTTCTGCATTCTACAGCGAGGACTACCTCCCAGGGGACTCACTCTGGGCTTTCCAGTCACTCTGGGAATAACACTGGTGTTCTTCAGCGTAATTCTTAACCCACCATACTGAGACGGTGATGTTTCTTCAATGGATTGAGAGGTCAGAACCTATCACACATCTGATGAACCCCAACCGCTTGAGTTATGAAAACTCTGAGGTGAGTGTGGGAAGGGTGTTTGCTAGTAGAATCACAGACACCAAGATATGTTCCCCATGTGTGAGGTAATCCCCGATACACCCATGACCACCTAATTTTCCTGATTCAGCATTATTGTTCAAAAGGCTCTTGACTGCTTCATGGGGTGGGGGTGGGGGTGGGGGTGTCCTATCTGAAAAAGACATAATGACCATATTGTCTTATATTTTACCTTACAGTTAGGCCTCAAACATGTTACTGGCTATTGCAGATCTGCACGTGCAGGCGTTCCATGTACACCATTCACCTGAAACTCATTCCAGTGAAACTTGGGTGACTGTTCCATGAGGCGCTTTTAGAAGTCAGAAGGAAAGACTGTAGACTTCTGCCTTTGGGGGCTTTAAGGTATTCCATGTCATCATATGTTAATGTCTATTATAAAGCTGGTTTCAGATTCTGGGCTTGCAAGCAGTGGTTTTTTTCCAGTCCTGACCTTGACACTTTACAGAATTCTTTTGTCCATTCTTGTGAAAGTCTTTGTGCATGAATTCCATTCTGCATGAAGATGCTAGTGCCAAACTGGTATTGGCTTTCATGTTCCCATCCCGTGTCTGTTTTCTCCTAAACACACAGTGACAAAACAGGTTATGCTGAATAAAAGAAATACATTCAAGTCAGTATGTTACAGATGAAGAAATCAGAAGACCAGAAGTTCTGTTTTGATTTGATTTTGGACTCTGACTCTAATCTGCTATACCTTTAGGCACTAGCTCTGTCTTCTGTGAGACGCAATTTCCTCACATATTAAATGAAGAGGTTAGACTCTAAAATCCCTTTCAACATTAAAAGTTTATTAAACTGTTGTAGGGGCACCTGGGTGGCTCAGTCGGTTGAGCGTCTGACTTCAGCTCAGGTCACGATCTCACGGTCCGTGAGTTCGAGCCCCGCGTCGGGCTCTGGGCTGATGATGGCCCAGAGCCTGGAGCCTGCTCCCAATTCTGTGTCTCCCTCTCTCTCTGACCCTCCCCCGTTCATGCTCTGTCTCTCTCTGTCTCAAAAATAAATAAATGTTAAAAAAAATAAAAAAAAAAAGTTTATTAAACTGTTGTAGACCGAGTAAAAACAAAAGGAATATTTCTATTGTTTGTATTAGAATACTGAAATTTAATGGAAAAAAAAGAATTTTAGTCCGTTTTTGTTGAGGAAATAGAGTTGAGGGAGCATATCTTGTCCTGTCCACAAAAAGTTTGTATATACTCCTTTAAGAAAGTTACAAGTTTCTCCAAAAAGAAACAATGAGTTAATTGCTTTAGGAGAGTAATAACATTGATTTGAATTACAAGGTTTAAAGTGACTGCTAAGTATTACCTAATTCAACATACTCTTCAAATAGTTCTGAATCGTAATCACCCTAAACATAGTTCTTTGCTAAAAAATAAAAGTAGAGGGAGACAGGTAGACACCAATAACCTCAGGAATTCTGTAACTCATTGAACAAATGTTGCTAGCCATGGAGATGGATGTGTAAATGAAAAAGAAAGAAGAAAAGTCTGGGCTGTGGTCAGCAGGCCTTTGCCACAAAGCCTGCCTTTGAGTTGACTTGCAAGGTTTTGTGTTTCTTCGGCAAAAACTGGTCAAAATGGTTACTATACAATCTGTTCCCAGAGTTTTGAAACATTCAGTGAAACTTTTTAAAACTTTGCATGATGTATTTTTTTTTTTAGAAAGTTATTGTTTGAGAACAATGTCTTTTTATACCAGGAAATAGTTATCCTGAAATGATGTTGAAAACTTCTCCCTCCCCCTTTATTTATTTATTTTTTAACCAATACATGTTAAAGTAACAAGTCAAAAAAAAAAAAAAAGAAAGAAGAAAGTCTAAGAATCTCATTCAGAACTAAAACAAACAGAAGAGAATGCTGCATAAGGTGAAACTACTTTATTACAAGCATGAACCTGGTATGAACCCTGAAGATTTAAGCTGTATTTCTGAAAATAAGACCCTTGTAATATAAAACATTTTAAAACTGTAGAGCACCGTATCAAGTTATAAATATTTTTTAAAAATAAAGCCGAACATAAATGTTCACTAGAACATTTCTAAAATTCAATAATGCTTACAGCAGAAAGGCATTTTAAAAAATATTTCATAAGTTCTATTAGAAAACATGAGGTTATTCTTGAATGTCATTCAGATGGTTTCTTATGATGGTTTTACTTACCACTTCTCAACTTTATGACGGTGCAAAAGTGATACTTCTTCACTAGAAACTGTATATGGAATTTTGCATTCCGATCTTTTCTGAGCTAGCGATATGTGGTACAATACTCTTGTGATGCTGGGCAGTGGCAGCGAGCCACAGCTCCCAGCCAGCCACGTGATTACGTGGGCAAACAACCGATTCACTCGTAACCATTCGGCACCCATACGACCATTCTGGTTTTCACTTTCAGTACAGTAATCAGTGTATTACATGAGATATTCAACACTTTATTATAACATAGGCTTTGTGTTGGATGATTTTGCCCAACTGTAGACTAACATGTTCTGAGCACATTGAGGGTAGGCTAGGCTAAACTGTGTTCAGTGGATTAGGAGTATTAAATGCATTTTGACTTAGGTATTTTCAACTTCACAATGGGTTTACCAGGACATAAACCCGTGTGAAGTGGAGGAAGATCTGTAACTGAAATTAAATCCAAACACCTTAAGAATGTCTTCAAGGCCCTATGGCCCCTACCTCACTCTGACTTAAAACTCTATTCCAGGGGCACCTGGGTGTCTCAGCTGGTTAAGTGTCTGATTCCGGCCTAGGTCAGGTCTGTGCTGACGGTTCAGAGCCTGGAGCCTGCTTCGGATCTTGTGTCTCCCTCTCAACCTCTCTCTCTCTGCCCCTCCCCCACTCGCTCTCGGTCTCTCTCAAAAATAAACATTAAAAAAAGAATTTAACTCTATTCCAATCACAACTGCCTATTTCTCTAACCAAGCATCACAGACTTTGCCACTGCCACCTCCCTTGACTGGAACACTCCCTCTACCTCTTCGTATGGATGGCTCCCCCTCAATATTCACATCTCGGTTTAAATAGCATCCTCTCAGTGAAGCTTTCCCTGGTCATATTATCTAATGGAATCCCCATCTCCTGTATGGTTTTATCACATTATCTTGTAGTATATTGTTCATAGCACTGAAATGATCTTACTTGTTATACTAGAATGTTTTTATATTCTTTCCTCACTAGCATTGAAGCTCCATGAAGGCAGGGACCATATCTACTATATTCTGTGCTTTATTCCCAGCACCTAGATTTAGTAGGGACTCAAGACATATTTGACTGAATGGATCTGCTTTATTATTTTATAGTGCTGTATGGTACAATTACATAAATCTATCACAGTTTACTTAACTATTATTCCAGTAATGGACTTTCAGATTGCCGCTAATTTTTTGCTATAACAATGCTACTCTGAGGGTGCCTGGGTGGCTCTGTCAGTTAAGCATCTGACTCTTGGTTTTGGCTTGGGTCTTGATCTCACGGTTAGTGAGTTCAAGCCCCGGGTCGGACTGTGCACTAACAGTGTGGAGCCTGCTTGGAATTCTCTCTCCCCGCCTCTCTCTGCCCCTCCCCCAATTGCATGCCCTCTCTCTCTGTCACTCGCTCTCTCTCAAAATGAATAATTAAACATTAAAAACAGGGCGCCTGGGTGGCTAGGTTGGTTAAGTGTCCAACTTCAGCTCAGGCCATAATCTCATGGTTCGTGAGTTTGAGCCCCTGCATTGGGCTCTGTGCTGATAGCTCAGAGCCTGGAGCCTGCTTCAGATTCTGTGTCTCCCTCTCTCTCTCTGCCCTCCCCCACTCATGCTCTGTCTCTCTCTCTCTCAAAAATAAATAAACGTTAAAAAAAAAAAAAAACAATGCTACTCTGAAGATTCTTGTGTCTTGTAATTGCACATAACTACACATAGGCTGGGAGCCAATAAGAATTGAGTAAGTAAGACAATATCCTGTCCTCTTCCCCAACATCATTTGTTTCCTTTTCCCACAGAGATTTAAAGAGCTCTTACATGCAAAATAATTTTTAAATATAAAACCAGGTTTTTTTTAATAGTTCAGATCCAAAGAGAAAGTTGTTGCTTTCATCAGAACGTATTCTTTGTCACAATCGCATTAGATTTCAAATTCTCTCGTATCAAAAAAATCACCTGGGATTGTAAAAAGATAGAACAAGACCTTTAAAACCACCTCTGCAAATAATTTTAAGTTGGATCTCTTATCATCTCATCATCTTAATCATCTATTTTGGCTCCTTGCCTGTTTATACCTTCAGCAATTTATACTAGAATGTTAAAAAGTGCTATACTGAACATTTTGTAACTATCATTTAAAATGGATGTTTATTATGGCACAAAAACAGACACATAGACCAATGGAATAGAATAGAAACCCCAGAACTAGACCCACAAACGTATGGCCAACTAATATTTGACAAAGCAGGAAAGAACATCCAATGGAAAAAAGTCTCTTTAACAAATGGTGCTGGGAGAACTGGACAGCAACATGCAGAAGGTGGAAACTAGACCACTTTCTCACCCCATTCACAAAAAAAAAAAACTCAAAATGGATAAAGGACCTGAATGTGAGACAGGAAACCATCAAAACCCTAGAGGAGAAAGCAGGAAAAGACCTTTCTGACCTCAGCCGTAGCAATCTCTTACTCGACACATCCCCAAAAGCAAGGGAATTAAAATAAAAAATGAACTATTGGGACCTTATGAAGATAAAAAGCTTCTGCACAGCAAAGGAAACAACCAACAAAACTAAAAGGCAACCAACAGAATGGGAAAAGATATTTGCAAATGACATATTGGACAAAGGGCTAGTATCCAAAATCTATAAAGAGCTCACCAAACTCCACAACCGAAAAACAAATAACCCAGTGAAGAAATGGGCAGAAAATATGAATAGACACTTCTCTAAAGAAGACATCCGGATGGCCAACAGGCACATGAAAAGATGCTCAACGTTGCTGCTCATCAGGGAAATACAAATCAAAACCACACTCAGATACCACCTCACTCCAGTCAGAGTGGCCAAAATGAACAAATCAGGAGACTATAGATGCTGGCAAGGATGTGGAGAAACAGGAACCCTCTTGCACTGCTGGTGGGAATGCAAATTGGTGCAGCCACTCTGGAAAACAGTGTGGAGGTTCCAGAAAATTAAAAATAGACCTACCATATGACCCAGCAATAACACTGCTAGGAATTTACCCAAGGGATACAGGAGTACTGATGCATAGGGGCACTTGTACCCCAATGTTTACAGCAGCACTCTCAACAATAGCCAAATTATGGAAAGAGCCTAAATGTCCATCAACTGATGAATGGATAAAGAAATTGTGGTTTATATACACAATGGAGTACTACAGGGCAATGAGAAAGAACGAAATATGGCCCTTTGTAGCAACGTGGATGGAACTGGAGAGTGTGATGCTAAGTGAAATAAGCCATACAGAGAAAGACAGATACCATATGTTTTCACTCTTATGTGGATCCTGAGAAACTTAACAGAAACCCATGGGAGAGGGGAAGGAAAAAAAAAGAGATTAGAGTGGGAGAGAGCCAAAGCATAAGAGACTCTTAAAAACTGAGAATAAACTGAGGGTTGATGGGGGGTGGGAGGGAGGGGAAAGTGGGTGAAGGGCATTGAGGAGGACACCTTTTGGGATGAGCACTGGGTGTTGTATGGAAACCAATTTGACAATAAATTTCATATATTGAAAAAAAATTAAAAAATAAAAGCTCAGAGAAATGAAACCTAAAAAAAAAAAATAAATAAAATGGATGTTTATTGCTATTTACATTAATTTTTACATTAAAAATTTTTTGCTATATTTAAATAAAAATGTATGATTTATTTCAATAAAATTAATAGCAACAATTAAAAGATAACAGGTCCAGTGGCGCCTGGGTGGCTCAGTTGGTTAAGCGTCCAACTTTAGCTCAGGTCATGACCTCGCGGCATTTGTGATTTTGAGCCCGCATCAGGCTCGGTGCTAACAGCTCAGAGCCTGGAGCCTGCTTCAGATTCTATCTCCCTCTCTCTTACCCTCCCCTCCCCTGCTCACTCTCTGTCCCTCTCTCTCTCTAAAATAAGTAAATAAATAAGTAAAAGATAACAGATCTGATAATATTGTTCTTCATGGCCAATAATTTCTTGTAGTCCTTACTCTTTTCCTTTGCTACCGTTCCATTATGCTTTTGCTAAAATGAGACAATGTTTTATTGCTTGTGAGGACTATGTACTGTACCTAACCATATGAAATCAATTGGAGACTACATTTGGGCTATTATAATTGGGCTCTTACAAGCTTTTTTTATTCCAAATAACATTGATAAGACATTAAGCCTCAAATATGAATTCCAACTAATTATCAATGTTTTATCAGTTCAAACCCAAGAATATATTGCAAAATAACATCTTGCAAATGAACTGTAAAAGAGGCAGGACTAATTAACATATTTTAGATATAAATAATCTTTGGAGTTTATTATTACTAATTCACTAAATATGTATTCAAGGAAATGTATGAACACAATATAGAACTTGAAGTATATGAACAGAAGGAACAGCAACCTTGCTCAAAATAGTTTTTAAAAATAAAATTAATTATCTCATTTAACAATGTCTAGAAGTAGTGGGTTACAGATCATGTTTGATCCAGTGAAACCTAGAGCCATGGAAATAGACAAAATTGCTTCTGGAACAATCTTCACAACATATATTTCATCTCAAGGACAAACACCAATCAACGAAGTATTTTGCAGAAGCTATGTTGTGAAGAATTACTTAAATTCTGTTGATAGGAGCTGTTAAATAACAAAATTCAATTAAGTAAACTTGAAGATCTCATTGGCTTTATTAAATGATTCATGAATTGGGCAGTGCCCCATTTAGCAAGTAGAGAGGTACTCCAAGGAGTTACACAAAGTAGACGGTTTTTATAGACGTAGGGTGGGGGCAAGAAAGCAATCAGCAAAAGAAAAGGACGTTCTGGAGGAGGCTGTTTGCTAGGGGAAAAAGCAAGGCGTCTTATGCAGATTACCTCATCTTTCTTTGGGGGACGGGGAGGACCCAGGTGACAGACTCACTGGTGCTGATATAAAGAAAAATTTCCTGACTGACTGCTTAAGGCCACATTTCTGGGGGACACTCAAACTGTAATTAGACTTGCTATTAAGCATTGGTTTGGGAACCTGGTCTAAGTGACACCACTTTGGACACCATTTTTTAACAGAATGCTGTGGTCAATTAATGATGTCTGCCAAGGGCAATGGAGAGAGGAGGTAGAAGATAGGAAGCCAATGAAAGAAACACTAAAATGCAGACTGGAAAGGACGAGAGAGTTGCCAGAAGAACAAAGAGATCAACAGTGTATATGTGGATATGTGGTAGGGGCAAGTAGTGAGATTTTAATAAATGATTCAATGATTTAATTATTTGAAAGGGAAAAAAAGGAATTGGGAAATGAGGCAGTAAATACATTTCTGGGGTTTACAGACTTGTGAAATTGGTAGATAGTACATGCTAGAACTGATTTTATTACGTGTGGGGTTTTTTAATCTACATTATATCTAAGATTAGATTGTATCTGAGTAAGAATGTAAAATCGAAAGCTAACAATAGCCATCAAATGGCTTTGTAGCACCTGATCTTAAACACTACTTTGTGACATTAATCATTAAGCTTACATTTGTCAAACAGAAACATTAGGGAACCACATCAAAGGGTTCAGCTCAGTTACCTGAACTGTGATTCTCAACGTGCAGTCCCCTGACCAGCAGCATCAGCATCACCTAGGAACTTGGTAGAAAAGCAAATTCCTGGGTCCCATCTCAGACTTTCTGAATCAAAAACTGGGGGATCAGGACCTAGCAATTTGTTTAACAAGCCCACCAGGTAATTTGGATGCACACTCCAGTGGTTGTATTAAACAGCATTTTCTCGTTAAAGAAGCCACATACTTATTAAGTTACTAGTGCACTGGGTCTGCCTGACCTAGATTCTGTACCGCCAAACCCTTTCAAGGGGTTAGAGCCAACTAAAAGTCTTTTAAGAATATTGTGGTCTATTGGCCAGCTGTGGTCTATTGAGAAAGCTCTGGAGAAAAAAAGCAAGCAAGCTCTGAGCTACAGGAAAGATGATTATTCACATTGGGGGCCAGCAATCCTCACAAGTAAGAGAACTTCCTCTCCCTAACTCCCCATGGCTTGAACTCAGAAGTCTCAGGCACCGACTGGGCCACCCAGGCACCCTCATGCATACAATAATTTTTGACAGATTCATCTGTAAGGAACAGTTTTGAATTTTTGACTTGCTACCCATTTACAGCATGTCCTACCAAGAGTCTTCCTTTACAGCAGTTTATTTGTGTATCCATTTTATTGTTCTATTAAACATTATACTGGAGCTCCTGGGTGGCTCAATCGGTTAAGTGTCCAACTTCAGCTCAGGTCATGACCTCACAGCTCATGAGTCTGAGCCCCACGTTGGGCTCTGTGCTGACAGCTCAGAGCCTGGAACCTGCTTCAGATTCTGTGTCTCCCTCTCTCTCTCTGCCCTCCCTGCTTGCACTCTGTCTCTCTCTCTCAAAAATAAATAAACATTTTTTAAAAACTGAACACACTACTGCATTTCAAAATAATCAGATCCTTTAAAAAGATCCATCTAAAAAGCATGTTTCTCTTGCCAAGTTCTGCCTTTCAGTCTTGTGATTATCTAAGGTCTTTACCTAATATAATTAAAATCTGGCTTCTTCATAGAATAACCTAGTGTCAGACAACAGATTATCTAGCCAGCATTGTCATAGAGTTGACTCAGCTGCACCTGTACCCGCTAATCCAAGGCTCTCTTACTTTCTCTGTTGACTGTGATTTGATCCTGGTTACTTCACTGGTCCATCTGTGCTATGGGCATGAGGCTAGAAACAGCAACCTTACATCTGCCAACCCTAGGTATGCCAGGAAAGGTCTAAGACAGAACCCCACAATGTGGATCGATAACTGTGTGATTCACATTTGCAAAACTGTCCAAGAACATTCATTTTTCAGTGTTTTTTCAAAGAAAACTGGAAACGTCCTTTAGTGATCAAGATTTCTAATAAAAATTACACTATGGGTGGCTGCACCACCAATTTCAAAGCATTTTTAGAATGACCTTAAGAGTGCCATCGTTGTTGCTCCTTCAGATCTTTGCCGTGTCTTGTTACTTCTGTGAATCTCTAATCTGTGTTTCAGATTATCATGTAACCCTGAAATGGCTGACAGTGTTTATGAATGCTTTAAATTCATGTCTTTGACATATTTATAATTCATTTAAAATTTTTCCAGTGTCTTAAATTCATTGCTACCAGTAAAATGCAGGCGCATCATTGTTTCTTTTTTAAATCTACATTTTGGAGGCACCTGGCTGGCTCTGTTGGTAGAACACACAACTCAACGTCATGGTTGTAAATCTGAGCACCATGCTGGGTGTAGACATTACTTAAAAAGAAAATCTTTTAAAAAAATCTACATTTCAATTAGTACAATGAAAATCACTTATCACTAATGTTTACTAATAATTGTGCAATAGCATAAACTACCGTGTTTCAAATAACCTTCAAACATTTATCAACACTTAAATTGATAGTATTTTATTGAAAAATGTAAATACAAAACAATAATTTCTCCTGCCTCAGAAATAATACTCCTTATAAAGTATAGTTAGGTTTGAAAGAGAAAGGAAGAATGTTTACAAAAGTTCATATAAACCTACTTCTAATGCATTCAATAACATGTATTTAGTAACTTCAGTTTCTTCTAGAGTAAATTGAACAAACTGAAATTTCTGACTTCTGCCTACATTTATCCAAATTCTTCAAATCAGCATTTTATTTTCTGCTATGCAAACTTTCCTTCAAGTCCTGAACTAAAATGCTTCACTTTAAAGACATTTCTATTGCAGGGGGAAAAAAATCCCACAAATCAGTACCCTAAGAATTATAAAACTATAAAACAATTGGAAAGCAGTACATATCTCTCTTCTGCTATTGGAGCTTAAGACTCCCAATAAAAAAATCTCATCTGGTTAAGGATTTAGGACTGAGCAGAGGTAGGAAACATTTTTATAGGTCTAAAACAATAACAAGAGGATGAATACTTCCCAATTGTTAATAATTATCAGTTCCAAGCATAAAAGGCTACTCTATATTACCAGATTGAAAATTAATCTTCATTGCCAGACTTACACATATCTCTCTCCCATGTCCAAAAGAGAGCATGACTAATGCATTACTGGTAATTTCCAACATTATTTACCAAGCAAATATATCATTAGTAATATTGGTGAAAACTTAACCTACATATGCTACTTTTTTCAAGGTTCTTAATATATAAATGTTTCACGTAAGTGTTCAATACAAATTCTGAGGATACAGGCTGGCATTTCTTAAAAAGATTTTGTTCTATTTCTGTATGTAGTGTTTCTAGGATGGTAGTCTGAATATTTTTATGAAGAGTGGGTTCTTACTAGAATCAAAATTACATCAATATTTTGAAAACTTAGTAATATGTGTAAACACGTAAGGGTAAAACAGTTGTTTTTTTCTTTTCCAGAGAAAGAACTTCTCTATTTCTTTGCAGCTATTTAAAACAATATATTGGAGGTTTAGAAAATCAAGAAGTAACATTAACAACTTACTTTCACTGTCCTTGATACAGAAGTCCCAAACTAATCAGAGTAATTTGCACATTCTTATATTATCTCTATTATTTTTTTTTTAATTTTTTTTCAACGTTTATTTATTTTTGGGACAGAGAGAGACAGAGCATGAACGGGGGAGGGGCAGAGAGAGAGAGGGAGACACAGAATCGAAAACAGGCTCCAGGCTCTGAGCCATCAGCCCAGAGCCCGACGCGGGGCTCGAACTCACGGACCGCGAGATCGTGACCTGGCTGAAGTTGGACGCTTAACCGACTGCGCCACCCAGGCACCCTAATATTATCTCTACTTTAAAGTGTATTGATTTATAGCTAAATGTCAATTAAAATTAACCAGAATGCTTTGAGATGAACCACTTGATTAGCTTTTCAAAAATCAGCTGAGTGTTAAAAAAAAGCTTTTTTTGATGAAAATCTTTTTATTTTTTTATTTATTTTTATCTTAAAGAGAGACAGTGTGTGCATCAGCGGGGGAGAGGGAAGACAAAAGGGGGAAGAGGAAAGAATCTTTAGCAGGTTCCACACTCAGTGCAAAGCCTGACGTGGGGCTCAATCCCACGATCCTGCGATCATGACCTGGGCCGAATTCAAGAGTTGGACGTTTAACTGACTGAGCCACCCGGGTGCCCCAGACGAGAATCTTTTTAAATTTACAAATAAATATTAACAAGATTTTGTCGTTACTCTTTAATTTTCCTTAAACGATGGAGTCTAATCTACCCTGACAGTCAATATATGGACCGGCAAGTTTTCATGTGCTATTGCAATCTGTATAGAGAGACAATTCTCAGAGCTTGAAGGCTGCTTTTTTAAAAAAGGGATTGCAGCAAAGCTTTCTGAGGCGGGTATGACATTTAAAGTAGCCATTTTATGTAGCTATTTCAGTGTACTGACATTTTAATAACTTTATCATGAATGAATAAAACTTGCTCATGGTTACATAAAAAATTAAAACAAAACAGATATAAAAGAAAAATAACTCTAAAGGCTCTCACTGCTCAGAGGTAACTATTATTGACCAATCCTTCTTCAGATTTTTAAAAATGTATACACTAGCATATATTTCCTTTTCAAAGTTAAATAAAAATGAGCTGCATATATGGTCTGTACAGTTTTCATTTAAAAATGTATATAATGAAGGACCTACTTAATTTTAATGACTATGTATTATTATATTCTTGAAGCATAATTTAACTAATATTCTGTTTGTACATTTGAGATATTGTCAAGTTTTTAAAAATTAGTGATACAGTGACCATCCTTATATATACATTTTTATACATTTATATGAAGTGGAATTGATGAATAAACCTCTGTGGATTTCTTCGTGATGACAGATGTCAAACTGGCCTCGAGATAAGGTTATATTAACTGATAATGCCATTAGTGGTATATACGAGTACCTGCTTCCCTATTCATCATCAATACTGGCTGGATATTATTCAACTTTTCCATATTTCACTCTGAGTAAAAAAATGCTTTATTCTTAAAATTAATTTTATTGTTTTATTTTGCATTTATTTATTTATAAGTTTAAGCCTTTTCCCGAATGTGTTATATATTCACATCTTTGTCCATTTTATTTTAGGCTTTTGTCTTACTGACAAAAGAGTGCTCTTTGCATATTAACCCTTTCTGTCACTTACACATAATGAATATATATATATATATATACACACACACACACACACATATATATATACACACACACATAATTCACTTACACATAATGAATGTATATATATATATATATATATATACACACACACACACACACATTATTCCAAAGGACTATTTTATGTAGCCAAAAACAAAAAAAGGTGACAACTATATACATACTAATGTGGAATAACTCCAACCTATTTCCAAGTTGCAAAAAGAAAAGCAAAAGAAAGAAAAGTATGTTCCTGTATATTTACCAAAAACAGATAATATATGGGGTACCTGGGTGGCTCAGTTGGTTACACATTCAACTCGATTTCGGCTCAGGTCATGATCTCACCATTTGTGAGTTCAAAAGCCCCGCACTGGGCCCTGCACTGCCAGTGCAGACACCGCTTGGGATTCTCTCTCCCTCTCTCTCTGCCCCTCCCCCACTCTCACTCTCGCTCTCAAAATAAATAAATAAATAAACTTAAAAAAAAAACCCCAGATAATATATACATAAAAGGCACATGATATCTCTGGAAAGATACCCAAGAAACTAGTTTTAGGGATCAGCTTTGGGAAGAGAAATAGGGAGAGAGTGAGAGGGTAATTCACTTCTTAATGTATATAGTTTTGTATCATTTCAAGGTTTTTTCTTTTTTTGTTTTACCATGAATGTGAATAACCTAATTTGTCTAAAGAAGTGACCTAATGCAAATTCAGTCCTTTTTTTTTTTTTTGTGGCTATCTTATTTTCCCAAAAGTATTGTTGAATAAGTCACCCCTTTACTCTGAAATGTTATCTTTATCTTGTACTAAATTCCCATATAAATATTAGTCTTTTTCTGGAGTCTTTACTCAGCTTCATTGATTTGTTTATCTGGTTGCAAAGGGTTTCTAGTACTGCACGTTTGCAATAAGTTTCAATTTTTAGAAAGATTAATTATTTCTCTATTAATGTTCTTTTTTAAAAAGTGTTTTTTCTCTCAAGCCGCCTGGGTGGCTCAATTGGTTGAGCATCCAACTCTTGATTTTGGCTCAGATCATGATCTCACAGTTCGTGGGATCAAGCCCTATGTACGGCTCTGTGCTGAGCATGGAGTCAGCTTAAGATTCTCTCTCTCTCTGCCCCCTCCCCCACTTGTGCTCTCTAAAATATAATAATTTTTAAAAAGTTTTTTCTATTCTCATATTTCCAGATGAAGTTTTTTGGCCATTTTTTTTTATTGTAAAATATACATAAAATGTACTACTTTAACCATTCTTTTAAATGTTTATTTATTTTTGAGCAAGAGAGCACAAGCAGGAGAAAGGCAGAGAGGGGGGGAGATACAGAATCCGAAGCAGGCTCCAGGCTCCGAGCTGTCAGCACATAGTCTGACGTGGGGCTCGAACCCATGAACTGTGAGATCATGACCTGAGCCAAAGTCAGATGCTTAACCAACAGACTGCCTACCGAAGCGCCTACCATTTTAACCATTTGTAAGTGTACAATTTCACTGTGCATACTCACATTATTGTGCAACTATCTCCACCAATCATCTCCAGAATCTAGATGAATTCTAACACTTTGTCAGTTTCCAAAACATAATGCTGCCGATATGCCAACTGTTATTATATTCAAGGTATGGATTAATTTATGTAGAGTAACAGTTTTTACGATATTATCACTCACTTAAGAAACATTTATTGAGTGCCTATTACACCAGGAACTATTCTAGGCACTGGAGATGTAAATGTAACTAAAGTAACATATCCGTTTTTACAGATATTGTGAAATCCAGAAGAGGAAAGAGATTAAGCAAATCGTTGCACATATAAACATAAAATTGCCAAGCTTTAAGGGACAGATACATGGTTTCATGGTGAATTTACATTAAGTGGTTTGATATAACCCAGGGGATCTGGGCAGTCTTCCTAGAAGAAATGACAACTGAACTGACTCTGCAAAACATACTCAAATCATCTTCAATATCCTCCAGTTAGCTTCACACAGGCCTAGCACATTTCTTAGGTTTGTCCCTGAGTATATAATCTTTTAAATAGTATATGGGATCTTTTATTCACTTTATGTTCTAACTGGATCTTTTCTATGTATGGGAAAGCTATTGATCTCTGAGTATTAAATTTGTAATCATTGCCTTTAGAATTTTGATTGTTTTTGAGGAAACTCATTCTTTCACTCTTACACATTTTTGCTTCAGCCAAGAAGGTAAGAATGTCTGCCAAAGCTTCCATTCTTTAGGAAGTTCTAGGGGAGAGGCCTCTGTCTTCTCTCCACCTCTGTGAATGCAAGAGTGATCTATCTATTTGTGAAATGGTGAGACTATGACATCTATTGAACCACCTTTCTGTATTGAGTAGAATTAACATGTGAAAAGGCCATGGCTCATATGTGGACCGTGTCTTTTGGCTCTCTATAATCAACAGGTCATGCAGATCTCAATCTACCATGAAGCAGGCTAGTTTATAGGTTTGCTCTGTTGACTTAACTCTCCCATCACAGAAAGGATGTTTGAGTTCCATACGCTACATTACTCTATGTATGATTTCAGATTGTTTTGCCAAGAAAAAACTTGAAAGTTCTATTTTCAGGGGTGCCTGGGTAGCTCAGTCGGTTAAGCATATGACTTGGGCTCAGGTCATGATCTCACGGTTCATGGGTTTGAGCCCTGCATGAGGCTCTGTGCTGACAGCTCAGAGCCTGGAGCCTGCTTCTGATTCTGTGTCTCCCTCTCTGTCTACCCCTCCCCTGCTCATGCTCTGTCTCTCTCTCAAAAATAAACATTAAAAAAAAAAGAAAGTTATATTTTCATTCTTACATCTTGAATTTGCACCTATTTTAGAATGCAATTAAAATACTTAATTGTATCAGCTTAGAGAGTTTCATTAAAGAATAAAAAGCACTCTACTTCTGAAACCAACACTATACTATATGTTAACTAACTTGAATATAAATAAAATCCTGGAAGAAGGAAAAAAAAAAGAATAAAAAGCATTCTGTCAATGTAGTACTTAGTATTCACTAAACCCCTGGTCACCAAATTTTGTTGACTGTACATTCATCATAAAAAAGTTCAAGTATCTATTCCCAATCTGTAATTAATAAATTATCTATATGTACCAATGCTTTTTATATTATAAAATACACATAGAATAAGGATTTTTACAGAATGAGATCTCTAAAATAATTTTTACTTATTGATGATTCTTAAATATTTTGCTCTCATGAAAAATAGAAATCATTTCATTATTTTTGAAACTCTTGGTTTAACATCTTGGATATAAAGATACTTGAGGGACACCTGGGTGGCTCTGTGGGTTAAGTGTCATGGTTCATGGGATTGAGCCCCATGTGGGGCTCCATCCTGCTTGGGATTCTCTCTCTCTCCCTCTCTCTGCTCCTCCCCCATTCCCCCTCCGTATCTCAAAATAATAATTTAAAAAAAGGTAGTAAGATTCAAAGGGAAGTAATACAAAAAAAGGATACTCGTTTTTTTTATCCTGTATCCTAATTATGAAGATTTTTGTCAAATTCCACTAGAAATATCCATCTTCCCTAACATCAATCAGATGTTACTTTTTTATATCTAACACATAGATTAAAAATATACTCTAACTCTTCATTTAGTAAATTTTCAAACAAGTTTGAAAATCATTTCTAACTTCAGTGTACTTCAATTTTTAAAAATTTATCTTTTTAATGTTTATTTTGTTTTTGAGAGAGACAGAGACAGAGTCTCAGTGGGTGAGGGGCAGAGAGAGAGAGGGAGACACAGAATGGGAAGCAGCCTCCAGGCTCTGAGCGGTGCTGACGCGGGGCTTGAACTCACAAACTACAAGATCATGACCTGAGCTGAAGTTGGACACTTAATGGACTGAACCACCCAGGTGCCCCAGTGTACTTCAATTTTTATATGTGAAAAACTTGTGTCATCTTCAGCAATAAATTCACACAATCAATAATAGAAACATTTCCAAGCATGTGTTTTCAAGTTATACATTCTTCTGATGAGAAATCACTTTTCCATTCATTGTTAAAAGATCACTGTTACCTGAAATAATCAGATCAAGTGTTCCTTTTTTCTGTTCCCCAAAATATTTGCCAACATTGCATTTTACAGAAAGCCACTTGTCAGCACAAGAAAGGCAGGAAATTTGAAACTCTTTCCTTTTTATAAAAAGAAAGTGTGTAATTTTTCTTCACTTTGGCAAATCTATTATTTTGCCACAAAAAAATCCGTGAACCTCTCCCTCTATATGAAAATTTTTTATACTCATTCTACATATAATTAAAAAGTATTATAAAGAACCTACACTATCAGGGTGCCTGGCTGGCTCAGCGGATACAGCACACAACTCTTGATCTTGGGGTTGTTGAGTTCGAGCCCCATGCAGGGTGCGGAGATTACTCAAAAATAAAATCTTAAGAAAGTCTACACTAAAATTTTAAAGTCTTGTTTTTATTAAATAACTAGATTGATGAGGGGCACCTGGGTGGCTCAGTCAGTTAAGCATCAACTTTGGCTCAGGTCATGATTTCACGATTTGTGGGTTCAAGCCCTGCATCAGGCTCTGGGCTGCCAATGCAGAGGATTCAGTTTTCTCTCTCTGCCCTCCCACACGCTCTTGCTCTTTCTCAAAATAAACTCTTTATTAAAAAAAAAAAAAAAAAAAAAAAGGACAGGTTGGGGCACCTGGGTGGCTCAGTCAGTTAAGTGTCTGACTTCAGCTCAGGTCATGATCTCATGGGTCATAGGTTCAAGTCCTGCATCGGGCTCTGTGCTGACAGCTCAGAGCCTGGAGCCTGCTTCGGATTCTGTGTCTCCCCGTCTCTCTGCCCCCCCCCCGCCCCCCCCGCCCTGAGCTCTCTGTCTCTCAAAAATAAACATTAAAAACAGGTTTTCTTAAATAACCAGATTGATGACATTCTGCAGAAGTTTGTATAGTCTGACTCCAACTATCTTTTTATTATATCCTGCCAGTGATGAATCCCATGATTTAATATCACATGTGTCATTAGCACTGTAACCATATTCCAGAAAATTCATTTATTCTAGTGAAGTCAGTTGCCCCACTAAAACTAAAAAAAGTCAGTTTTGTTTTCCCATGAAAAATTTTTATTAAAGAAGTCATTTACTATTAAAAACATAATCTCTCTGAGATAGCTTTTTTGTAATGGCTTAAGAAAAACAGTTCTTCCCATGTTTCATTATTGACTCAGAATTGAATAAATACCATAAGCTGAGACATGTTAGAAACACTTTTATTTTCATCCAAATTAATAGGAACCTCTCGCACCACATAATTTTTTCTAATATTTGTTCCTTCAACTTTCCACAATAGTTTCTATTCATATTCTTTTTAGTGTATGTTACCTAAAGGAATGTGTTTTAGGGGTGCCTGGGTGGCTCAGTCGGTTAAGCGTCAGACCGTTGATTTTGACTTAGGTCACAATCTCACAGTTCTTGAGTTCAGGCTCCACATCTGGCTGTGCACGGCCAGGGCAGACTGCTCTGCCCCTCCCCTGCTCGTGCTCTCTTTCTCTCTCTCTCTCAAAATAAGCATAAATTAAAAAAATATATGTTTTGTCCCTTTTTAAAATTCTTTAAATTATTTTAGCTATTTAACTGTGGTAGAAGAATGATGTGTAATTAGTGGTAAATTGGTTTCTTTTTAGTTGTTGCTATTTTTTTGTTTTGTCTTTCATTGTTAGGAAACCTGGGAAGAAATCTTAGAATTCTAAACATTTATCACTTAATGTTACGTGAAATTGTATAAAGTATTGCATGGTCACATAATTTTAAACATCACTGAAAAGACTGCTGAGATTTAAGCTTCATATTCTGGATGCATAGATTTTAAATACCTTGCTGACAGTGTTTTACTTATTAGCTAATATTTCAAACCATTCTAGTCACTAAGGCAAGATTCACTTGCTAGAAAAGTGAATAGAAATCCATATTTCAAATAGTCTTCTTTATAATTTTACCTGACTTCTTATTAGATCTCATCAAGCTGCCATTTTTACCACATATTTTGACTAAGAAGAGACTGTGCTGGAAGTAAGAAAAATCTAGTTTGCCATTTTGTTGTTGCTTTTGTACTATTGATCTTTTCTTGTCTTCTTTTTGTGACTTTTATTTTTTTATTTTTAAATGTGTAAAAATGTTTATTTATTTTTGAGAGAGAGAGAAAGACAGAGCATGATAGGGGGAGGGCAGAGAGAGTGGGAGACACAGAATCCGAAGCAGGCTCCAGGCTCTGAGGTGTCACTACAGAGCCCGACTCGGAGCTTGAACTCACAAACCGGGAGATTATGAACTGAGGCCAAGTCAGATGCTTAACCAACTGTGCCACCCAGGCAGTCCATGAGTATTTCAAAAGTGTATGCTTATTGTCTTAGGCCAGGTTCTTAAGAAGCAGAGTTTGAGATGAGGATTCCAGTGATTCTTTTGAGAGTGATGTTATGATGAAACCTGTAAGGCAGTGAGAAAAAGAGAACAGCGTATGAGAAAGGGCTAGGCAAAGGTGTGGCAAACTTCAATTGAAGTTTATCCTCAGTCTGATCCCACAAGGAGCTTTGGGGTACGGATGGCAACAGGGAGTCATCTCACTTTGAGGAAAGGAGGCAAGCCTTACGTTTGGTCATCAGCTCCAGGTCTCCTGGGGTGTGGGTGGGAAGGCAGTGGTAGTGTCCAACCTCTCTGATTAGGTGGCCCCCATCATTTCAGGGCAATTCCCCCAGGCAGGAGGGATACCTATGAGTTGTTAGCAGCCAAGAACAGACAGCATATGGGGAATGGGTGCAATGACCAGGAAAGAGATCTTGCACCAATACCCATTTTGTGAGGTTAGTGTAGTTAGATGTTATGATTGGTAAATCTTTTTCTGTACCATTGTACAATGTATCGCAATGTGCTAAAAAGGAGCAAACACAGAAGAGTGACACCTGAATTCTTGTTCCTGGATACCTGCCACCTCATGTGACCATCTGACCTTTGGACTGAATGCAAGTGGCATTCTATTTATTAAATATTAGTAAAAATTAATTTCCTGTTTTTAGGTAAAAGGGAAATGTAATATTTATTTGGGGGGGGGGGAGGCAGAGAGAGAGAGAGGGGGAGACACAGACTCCAAAGCAGGCTTCAGGCTCTGAGCTGTCAGCACAGAGCCCGACGTGGGGCTCGAACCCATAGATTGCGAGATCATGACCTGAGCCGAAGTGGGACGCTTAACCGACTGAGCCACCCAGGTGCCCCTAATCTTTTTTTTTTTTAACACTTATTTGAGAGCGAGAGAGAGAGAGCAAGCAGGGGATGGGCAGAGAGAGGGAGACAGAGGATCCAAAGCAGGCTCCACACTGTAAGCACAGAGCCTGATGTGAGGCTTGAACTCACGACCAGCCATGAGATCATGACCTGAGATGAAATCAAAAGTTGGCTACTTAACCAACTGAGTCACCCAGGCACCCCTAGAACTGCCTATTTCCAGCATTGCCTTCCTATATAAAGTTTCTACAAATCGGGGGGAGGAGCTGGGTGACTCAGTTGGTTAAGCATCTGACTCTTGATTTTGGCTCAGGTCATGATCTCACAGTTGTGAGACTGAGCCCTGCATTGGGCTCCGGGCTGAGTGTGGAACCTGGTTAAGAGTCTCTCTTTCTCCCACTCCCTCTGTCCCTCCCTCCCTTGCTCTCTTTCTTTATTAATTTTTTTTAACGTTTTTATTTATTTTTGAGACAGAGAGAGATAGACCATGAACGGGGAGGGACAGAGAGAGAGGGAGACACAGAATCGGAAGCAGGCTCCAGGCTCTGAGCCATCAGCCCAGAGCCCGACGTGGGGCTCGAACTCACGGACCGCGAGATCGTGACCTGAGTGAAGTCAGACGCTTAACCGACTGAGCCACCCAGGCGCCCCATGCTCTCTCTCTTTCAAAAAAAAAAAAAAAGAGAGAGAGAGAAAAAAAGATTTTATATCTAAGTAATCTCTACAGCCAGCGTGGAGCCTGAACTCACAACCCTGAGATCAAGAGTCGCACGCTCCACCGACTAAGCCAGCTATGTTCCCCATTACTACATATCTTAAAATATATTATTCATAAAATGTTACTTAGGTTAACATGCAATAGGTTTAATATTGTTACTTAAAAATAGGCAAATATTTAAAATTTTTATTTTAATTTCAAATACAAAAGTATCGATAGACATATAAACAACAGCTCCGTGGGGTCCTCAATAATTTTTGAGTGTAGAGGGGTCCTGAGTACAAAAGTTTCAGAACTACTGGTCTGAAATGCTCTGTTCTTTACTCATCTTCTCTCTCTCCCAGCAACAGCACGTTCCTTCCTGTACATGGAGATTTGTGTACCTGTATTATTGCCTCTACCTGAAGAGAGAGCTCTTTGTATTCACCACGGTACTCAGCAATGCTCTGCATGTAACAGAAGCTCAGTAAGTATTTTTTTCAATAGGTATTTGCTGAATTCAAAAGATGAATGTTGCCTCCCAGTTTTCTTCTAAAATCTGCTCTCCTTTCCAAATTTATCTTTGCTTGACTCCACTGCTCCGTATAGGCAGCCATCGAATCATCTCTCATTTCCTTTTCATAAAACTCAGATGCATGCTTTTCACTTAGCTCCAAACCAACTGCGGTGACTCATCAGGTGTGGTGAGTCCAAGAGGGAGCCTTGCGCTCCTGCCAACTTACACACTAACCTTCCTTAAGTATTGGTATTGTTGCATTACTCTTAAGAGCCTACCGAGTCCCTGTTTACCACCTCAGGTCCAAATACCTCTGCCTGTTTATGCTCACAACTTTATCCCACGTACCATCCTCATCTCCCATTCACCCAACCTTATCTCTCATTCACCCAACGTACACCCTCTTTGTAAGCAAACTGATTCCCACACACTCTTTCCCAATGACAGACTTTTTGCACTGGCCACTCCCACCACCTGGCTAGATGTTATCCATCCTTTACCACCAGTTCAGTTCCCACAATCTCCATTAAATCTGCTTAGACCAATGTCTTCTTTCTTCCTGTATCATCAGAGCAAACAGGTGCCTTGCAGGTTTCAAGCTCTGAACTGGACCTCAGTGACAGAAGTTGAATCAAATACAATCCTTGTCCTCCTCAGGACTGCAGCCAATAGGGGAGGTTGACATGACCATCATAAACACTATGTTCTAAGTATTTACAGTGAATTATCTCATGTAATATTCAAAACAACCTATTCTATCTTATTTTCCCATCTAAGAAATGAAGCAGGTGGACACAAAGATATGTAGCCTGCCCTGTCACAAAGCTAGGAAGTGCCAGAGTCTTCTCCACTCCAGAACTGGAGTTCTTAATTGTTATCTCACAACGCTTGCTGAGTAAGAGAATCAAAGCACAATGGACAGAGTGATTGGAGAGCAAGAAAGAAAAAGCCTTTGTTTCTGGGAGGAGGGAGAGGGCAGGCCCAATAAGAGGAAGTTTCATGTTGTCCTTCTGCATGGCCAAAACAACCTCAAACACACAAATCAGCATCATCAAGGGCATGGAGCTCTAAGAAACAAACTTGTGCAACATGTTGCTCTTTCTTTTGGATTCCCATGGAACAGGTAGTTGTCTATACTTTTGTTTAAGCATCAAATGCATGGAAGTGCTTCTTTTTTATGCATCTGTTTCTGCTATTAGACCATTCAGTGAGGATGGAGAAAGCATCTTATTCGTCTTTCTACAGCCACTAGCTCACAGTAGGTGCTCAATCCATGTTCATAAAGGAATACATGATGGGTGTGCAGGATGTGTGAGGCTGGGAAGAGAGGGCTGATAAAGAGATCAGAAGGCAGGAGGAGGCCTGATTTTAGAAAGCAGGCTGTGGACATTTAAGGCATATTTGCAGGCAAAAGGGAGCAGGGAAGCTAGAGAGGTTTCTTGTTAATATTATTTACTGTTTTCCAAAGCAATAAAAGTCTATAGTTTTAGGGATGCCTGGCTGGCTCAGTTGGTAGAACATGGGACTCTTGATCTCAAGGTTATGAGTTCAAGCCCCACATTGGGTGTAGAGCTTACTAAAATAAAATAAAATAAAATAAAATAAAATAAAATAAAATAAAAGGCTATAGTTTTAAAAAGACATAATACTAAAAGGCTCACAATTCTAACAGTAGTTCCCTGCTGTGATCCCAGTCCTGCTTACCAGGTAACTATCTTAAATTCTTTTAGCTGTTTACCCAAATTTACAACCATATTTCTAAACAATGCTCTTATAAAGTTATTTTAAAATTAATTTTATTTATTTATTTTTAATTTATTTATTTAGCAGGCTCCTCACTACCAGTGCAGAGTCTGACATGGGGCTCAAACCCACGAAACTGGGAAACCATGACCGGAGCCAAAACCAGGAGTTGGAGGTTTAACTGACTGAGCCACCCAGGCACCCCTAAAATTAATTTTAGATATTGACTTCCCATCACAGTGGAGGAAGACTTCATTCCACCACAGTCCACCTCCCTCATTACTGTGGATCTTCTCCGTAGGCCCAGGATACTGACATTTCTCCATAACATACCTTAGTTGTGCTTTCTCTTTCCTCTTTGGGAGACACAACAATGACTCATATCCTTCTGTTCTAGGACATGTTTTTGTATTATTTCTTTGATAAATGGCAGCCTTCCATTTTCTTTCTTCTCTTTCTATACTTCATATTAACTGAAATTTCTGAATTCTTTAGAAAATTTTTTCATCTAAAGACAAATACCATAGGACTTCATTCATATATGGCATTTAAAAAACAAAACAAACAGGGGCACCTGGGTGGCTCAGTCAGTTAAGCATCTGACTCTTGACCTCTGCTCGGGTCATGATCTCACGGTTTGTGAATTTGAGCCCTGAGGCAGGCTCTGCGCTGACAGCGTGGAGCCTGCTTGGGATTTTGTCTCTCCTCTCTGCTCCTCCCTCTCTCTCAACATAAATAAATAAAATTTAAAAAGAAGAAAAGAGGGGTACCTGGGTGGCTCAGTTGGTTAAAGAAGCTGACTCTTGCTTTCAGCTCAGGTCATGATCTCGTGGTTCATGAGTTTGAGCTCCATATCGGGCTCTATACTCTGATAGTGTAGAACCTGCTTGGGATTCTCCATCTCTCTCTCCCTCTCTCTCTGCCCCTTCCGTGGCTGTCTCTCTCAAAATAAACAAACTTTAAAAAATTTAAAAAAAAGAAAAAAGAAACGAGTGAACAAAGGAGAAAAAAGAGACAGACTAAAAACCAGACTGTTAGCTATAAACAACAACCACATGGTTACCAGATGGGAGGTGGGTAGGGGGATGGGTGAAGCAGGTGAAACGGGGATTGAGGAGCGCACTTGTGATGAGTACGGAGTATTGTATAGAACTGCTGGATCACTGCACTGTACACTTGACACGAATACGCTTCCTGTCTTGTCCTCGGCGCTGCCTGTGGAGGTGGCAGCCATCTCTTACTCGGCATCACGGCTGCCCTTAACCTCTGGTGAAGCCCAAGATTGCTAAAAAGAGGACCAAGAAGTTCATCCGGCACCAGTCAGACCGACATGTCAAAATCAAGCGCAACCGGCGGAAACCCAGAGGCATTGACAATAGAGTGCGCAGAAGACTCAAGGGCCAGATCTTGATGCCCAACGTTGGTTACCGGAGCAACAAGAAGACAAAGCACATGCTGCCCCGTGGCTTCCGGAAGTTCCTAGTCCACAATGTCAAGGAGCTTGAGGTGCTGCTGATGTGCAATAAATCTTACTGTGCAGAGACTGCTCACAAGGTCTCCTCCAAGAATCAAAAAGCCATTGTAGAAAGAGCAGCCCAACTGGCCATCAGAGTCACGAATCCCAATGCCAGATTGTGCAGCGAAGAAAATGAATAGACAGCTTATGTGCATGTCATATTTGTGTTAAATAAAACCATAAAACTACGAAAGACAGACAGAAAGAAAGAAAGAAAGAAAGAAAGAAAGAAAGAAAGAAAGAAAAAGAAACAAAGAAACAAAGAAAGAAACTAATATAACACTGTAAGGGTGCCTGGGTGGCTCAGTTGGTTAAGCATCCAACTTTTGCTTTTGGCTCAGCTCATGATCTCACAGTTTGTGAGTTCAAGCCCTGGGTTGGGTGCCAGGCTGACAGCACAGAGCCTGCCTGGAATTTTCTCTCTCTCTGCCCCTCCCCTGCTCTCTCCCAAAATAAATAAACATTTAATATAATACTGTATGTTAACTATACTGGCATTAAAATTAAAAGCTTAATGAAAATGTTTTTTCTTCAACTTTCCATTTCATTGCTTTTTATTCTACTTTCTGTGAGATTTTTTTTTTCATTTTCAAGGGCTCTTTCTTGTTAACTAACATATACATTTTAAATATATCTAACATACATCTACATATTATATATGTTTAATGCAAATTATATAATGAATATCTATATATAATGTATATCGAACTCTTACTTGTTAACTGATATGTGTAGATATTATTACTTTTTAAAGTTTTATTTTATTTATTTTGAGAGAGAGAGAGAGAGTGCGTGTGGGTGCACACGAGCAGGGAAAGGGCAGAGAGAGAAAGACTCCCAAGCAGGCTCCAGCACTGTCGGATGGGAACCCGACATGGGGCTGGAACTCATGAACTGTGAGATCATGGCCCAGAGCTGAAATCAAGAATCAGACACTTAACTGACTGAGCCACCCACGCACTCCCATGTAATTAAATATTATATATTACATATACAGTTATATGTAACATTTATTAATAAGCTTGTTAAACATTTTATGAAATATACACCATATAACACATACACACATACCTTATTCTTTTATGGATGCAAACTCTTTATAATAGTAATTATTTTATAGTGTTCCCTACAGTGACCCTATTTTCTCCACATCCACTTTGGTTTTTGTTGGAGGTTTTCCTACAATGTCTGTAATTTTGGGCTGTCTGTTCATTTTTACGCATGAGGATCTGTAGGATGGGAGAGGGGAACTAGGATTTCAATGCCAGACTTTTGATGCTCGGTCTAATGCCATCTTGTGGACTTGGTACCTGTAAGTACTGAGTCTCTGAGGGATTCTTCAGAGTTAACTGTCTTGCTCTTCATGAACATTTCTCTCTTTTTTTAAATGTTTTTATTTGTTTTTGAAAAAGAGAGCATGAGCAGGGGAGGGAAAGAGAGAGAGGGGGACCAAGGATCTGAAGTGGGCTCTGTGCTGACAGCAGTGAGCCCAACGTGGGGCTCTAACTCACAAACTCCAAGATCATGACCTGAGCTGACGTGGGATGCTTAACCGATTGAGCAACCCAGGTGCCCCATTCTGATTTTTGTTCCTTAAATTGTTAGCTCCACCACCATGCTAAATCAAGTACCACTCTTCCATTCATTTTCCATCCTCTATAAATCCATTAGAATTTCTTTTCTTTTTTTTTTAACGTTTATTTATTTATTTTTTGGGGGGGGAGAGAGTGAGAGAGACAGAGAGAGAAAGAACACAAGCAGGGGAGGGGCAGGGAGAGAGGGAGACACAGAATTGGAAGCAGGCTCCAGGCTCTGAGCTGTTAGCATAGAGCCCAACATGGGGCCAGAAGCCACGAACACCGAGATCATGACCTGGGCTGAAGTTGTGACGCTTAACCGACTGAGCCACCCAGGCACCCCTAGAATCTCTTTTCTTCTCACTTGTTTGCTTGGTCCTTCTGAGTTAATAACTTTTTTCATTCCTTTACAACACTTTAGAAAATGTGAGGAAACAGAGTGAAACTTGTGTTACTCCACCTTTTAAAACCAAAGTCCACTGAAGGTTTAAGGAGAGTTAAGGATTTGCTTGTTTTAAAAGCTAAATAAAACACTGGTGGCTTTATAGAAAAGAGGCTGACAGAGAAAGAAAGAGGACCAAAGTTGGTTTGAGGCTACTGCAAAGTTAGAACAAACCATGAGGAACTGAGTTAGGACATTAGCAGTGGGGAAAACAAGGGTATGTGAAAATGTGGTTTCTTCCCCCAGATACTATCAATGTGTGACTGAACGAAGCGGGTTGAGGGTCAAAAATTACGTTAAGGCTTTCAGTGTGGGTGACTGAGACAGTGCAGCCATTGAGAAAGGGAACACAGAAGGTGGAGAAAATCTTATGTGGACCTTTGGTGACATTTACTTCAGGAGGCGGCAAAGGAACTGAAAAAGGACTAGGATGAAAGATGAGCAAAGGAGAGTGGTGTTTCACAAGATGGTGGGAGGGGTCAATGTTCTCAAATGGTAGGGATGTCCTCTCAGACAAAAAGACAGAAAGTCCTTGGATTTGGCAAGTAAGAGTTGACTTGTGACCTATGAGAGAAAGGTTTTCATGGGAGCCTAGAGAGTAAAACTATGTTACAGCAGATTGAAGGATGAAGGTGAGATGAAATAGAGGCAGTATAGAAAGTATTATAGAAAGTGGAGTAAATCAGGGGCACCTGGGTGGCTCAGTCGGTTGAGCGTCCAACTTCGGCTCAGGTCATGATCTCACGGTCTGGGAGTTCGAGCCCTGTGTCGGGCTCTGTGCTGACAGCTCAGAGCCTGGAGCCTGTTTCAGATTCTGTGTCTCCCTCTTTCTCTCTCCTCCCCCGCTCATGCTCTGTCTCTCTCTTCTCAAAAATAAATAAAGGTTAAAAAAAAAACCTAAAAAAAAAAGAAAGAGGAGTAAATCCATGGGTTGTCAGAGTCACAGTAAAAGTATTCTATAGAACAGAGGAGACTTACATATTGGTAGGAAGAAGGAAAAGGTAGAACTGGAGAAAAGGTGGAAAATAAAGTGAGGATACAATTGATTCAAGGCCTTGGCAGACATGTGATTAAATACATGGGCAGAGATCAACCTCAGAAAGAAGGGCACTCCTGAACTTCCTAGAATCTCCTAGCAACCTCTGCTCCCCTTAAAACACACACAGAGAACACTCACCCAAAGGTTTTTGTCTTGCACTAGGATCTGTCTCTCTATCCTACCAGTTCCATCTGTAGGAAACAATAACTCATTGTAACAAATATCCTAAAATATGAATTATTCGGGCCAGAACAGCACAAAGGAGGCTTCATCAGAGGAGTGTAAGGTTGCTGGGGGCGCCTGGGTGGCTCAGTCAGTTGAACATGCAACGTCGGCTCAGATCATGATCTCACAATCCGCGAGTTCAAGCCCCGAACCGGGCTCTGTGCTGACAGCTCAGAGCCTGGAGCCTGCTTCAGATTCTGCGTCTACCTCTCTCTCTGCCCCTCCCCTGCTCATGTTCTGTCTCTCTATGTCTCAAAAATAAATAAAAACATTAAAAAAAAATTTTTTTTTAATAAAAAAAGAAAAAGAAAAGAAGAGTGTAAGGTTGGCTTTGGCATTCCTAGTTCATGTCCCCACTGAAGCCTCTCCATCAGGGTGGGGTAAAGAGACATCTTCCATGCTCTCTGGTCATCCAATAGACAACTGTTGTAGAAATATCCACGTGTGTGTGCGTGCGCGCGCATAGAGACACTTCCCAAGGACACTGCCTTCTCAGAAAGAATACAGAGTTAATACAGCATTACTCGATCACTCTCCATCCTCTTAGCCTGCCCTATTTGTCTCCAAAGCACCAGGGCTGATTTTCAGCAGATATACTTTAGCATGGCTCTATCAATTGCTATAATATTGAAATGCTCTACTTCTGTACTGGCAAGGAAATAGCTGCTGCCCCAGACCCTGATGCATCCACTGTTTTTGCTATCCTAGCATCTCCCAGATCTTCCCATGATCCAGCAACTCAAGGCATAACACCAGCCACAACAAGGGTTAAGGCTGGCCCATGTTCCAACCGGGAGTGGAACACTCTATTGGGAAGTTCAATATCAAGGAAGTTAGAGTGTGCAGGAAAGGGAAGTAAGGTGGAGAAGGAAGAGAAAATACAAGGGAACACAAGGGGATGTGAAACCATACCAAATATCACAAGCTGGCCATACCAGTGTTAGATATTTGAATATTCCACCATGCATAGTACTTACAATTAGCTGAAATTACACTATATACTTTTTAATATATAGTTATTTGTCTGCCAACTAGAAAGTAAGCTGTATGAAGGCAGGGACTTTTTTTTAATATTATATGTTCAGGACCTAAGATATGCCAGGCATATATTAGGTGAGCAATGATATTTGTTCAATGAATGAATCATTTCATATCAAGGAGAAACATTTTCTAAATAAAACACATTTTTATGTAAGTTCCTAGCCATAACAGATTTAGTTCTTTATAATATTTTTGCAGAATGGTTTCCATTCCTCATTTTTTTATCCTCCAGTTTCCTTATCTTGCCCAGAGGCTGTCTTGTGCATAAGAAATGACCACATGGTGACCATTCCACGTTGGAGTCATCTGCCATCTGTCTACTCAAAGACAGTAAAACTTGGAAATCTTTGCTTTTCCTTTTCTTAGCTCTGATCAAACAGGCAGGCAAGGCACTGTAAGGGAAAAGGGAGATTTGTTTTCTCCTGCCCAGAGCTTTCTCCCAGGGATGGGGGGGGGCGAAGGTTCTAATTCATCTCACTTATACTTGGTATTTATGATTTTTCTTTTCCCTTTTTTTTTTGGTCTTTTTCTTTTATTAAAGTTTTTATTTCAATTCCAGTTAGTTCACATACAGTGTCATATTAGTTTCAGGTACACAATACAGTGATTCAATACATTCCATACAATACCTGGTACTCATCACAACAAACACACTCCTTAATCCCCATTCCCTACGTAACCCGTCCTCCCAGCCACCTTCCCTCTCGTAACCTTCAGTTTGTTCTCTATGGTTAAGAGCCTATTTCTTGGGTTACCTCTCCTTTTTCCCCCTTTGCTCGTTTGTTTTGTTTTCTAAATTCCACATATGAGTGAAATCATATGGCATTTGCTTTCTCTGACTTATTTTGCTTGTAATTATGATTTTGCTTTTTGAAAGAAACAGTTTTCTTTTCACTGGTCATGCTGCTCTGAGTAGTACTGTAAGTTTTAAAGAGTAGTTTGGTGTAATGTAAAAAATGATACGAAAAATTATCACATGCTACAAGTTTCAGTGGGAAATGATTATTGAAAGTAGCCACTTAAAAAAACAAAGTAGTCACTTTGTCGTACAAACCAGCAACTACCAAGTATTGATTTTCAATATTTGAATTTAAGGGTGGGAAATGCTAATTACATTAATATATTCATGACTGAGACTTAATCTACTTAATGTTCCTTTTCTCTTCTAAAATTTCACTTCATCAGCCTGAGGGCAATCATCTGTAATCATTTGTAATCATCTAATTACAAACTTATTCAAGCTGCCAGCTCTTGCTGTGACTGTATTTTATCTCCTTCATCATTACCCTGTATTTTTTAAAATGAAAGAAAACATGACTTCTTTGCAATGTGACACTATTATTGTTGCTCAGACATTAAGATGCTGGTAATCATGATCAGATTTATCTTTATAATGTTCAGCACAACTTAGGATATTCTATTATCTGGCAAGGAAATTTATTTAATAGAATGCTTAGAAAATTAAATCCAGCCTCCTACTGAATACTTTTCTAGAATAGAAGAGAAAGTAAATAGGTAATTCCAATATGTGAATCCAAAAAGATGAAGACAATGAGTAAGAACACTGCTATTTGAGTATGGGGGGGCTGAAAGTTCCAGAAATCCTACAAAAGAAAAGAGAAGGCTTTCATATTTCTTTATAGCTCAGAAAATTGTTTTTAATTTTTTTTAATGTTTATTTATTTTTGAGAGAGAGAGAGAGAGAGAGAGAGAGAGACAGACAGACAGACAGACAGACAGACAGAATGTGAGCAGGGGAGGGGCAGAGAGAGAGGGAGACACAGAATCCAAAGCAGGCTCCAGGCTCTGAGCTGTCAGAACAGAGCCCAACGCGGGGCTCCAACTCACAAGCTGTGAGATCATGACCTGAGCTGAAGTCAGACGTTCAACCAACTGGGCCACCCAGGCGCCCCAAGGAAATTGTTTTTGTATTATATCGTCACATACATTAGTTGGAGATCACATAAGAAATTCTAAGATAGTCATATAGTCTGTATTTCACATAAGTTCACATCAATTGTCTTTTTATTACTGGGCTTTACTTCGCTCATAACTTTGATCTACCTCATGTAAATGTCTTTGATTCTTGAGGTGCCTGGATGGCTCAGTTGGTTAAGCACCCAACTTTGGCTCATGTCATGATCTCACCACTCATGAGTTCAAGCCCTACTACCTGCTGTCAGCACAGAGCCCACTTCGGACCCTCTGTCTCCCTCTCTCTCTGACCGTCCCCTGCTCGCACTCTCTCTCTCAAAAATAAATAAACATTAAAAAGATTTTTTCCCAAGGATCATTTCAACAGTTAAAGAGCTCAGCAAACATCCTTTTTTTGGTCATTTTTTCCTATAGCTTCTCAGAGCAAGTAGTATAAGCCACCTAAGGCCAGAACTTGAATGTCTGCAATGTGGCGAGCACTGTGTTAGGTGTTTCAGTGATGTTACGTTAATCTTCAGAAAACCCCTGAAAGGGAGACATTGTCAACTGATGAGTAATTTGAGGTTTAGGGAGATTAAAGAACTTGCTCAAAATCACACACCTCGTTTTGAGTAACAGTCCTTATTAAAATATCTGCCTATTGAGGTTATGTTTGGAGAAAAAAAATCTGTTATTATTTAGTGATAAAAAGAGATACTTATAAGCCAAATGATGTCTGGGATAGGAGATCTAACAGGAATGTGGGTGCAATCGAAGTAAGTCTAGCCATCAGTTAAACTTGGGTGAATGGGGTCATATACGTAAGGGTTTGTGTATCATTTTTTCTACCTTTGTGTATGACGGAACTTTCCCAAACTGAACAGTTTTTAAAAGTAAGTAACCTGAAAAGTAAAATTAGTATAAATTGGGGGCAAGGAGGAGGAAAAATGAGGATGTAAATGTGTAATGACATTCACCTTAGCCTTCAGCTATGTCCATTTAGAGCTAATCTTGCGGCCATATGCTCTGAATCACTTCATATGCACAAGCAAATAGGTACTTTGGTATCTTATTCAAGAAAAAAGTGAACTTGTTTCTTAGCAATTATTAGATCCCAAGCTGTTGGTTTCAATCCTAATCATACTTGTCTGTGTAAAATAAACTATAATCATAATTATTAATTAAATAAAAAACCCAGACTAGTTTATCAAATACTCTGGCCTCTCTCTCTTCCCAACTTGATTTAGTGTGCTATTTCACTATCTGTTCATTCTTTTTAACGTCAAAGTGGCAGGAAGAGAACATACAGCTTAAACCAGCCAATTCACTTTTAAGCAACTCTGTCAAGAGGTTTTTTGGCAGTAGGTGCTGTTTCTGATTAACAGATAATTAACATGATTATCTGTTTTAATACTTTTCCTGCCTCGTCCCCAACTTTCATCAGTCTAAAGTAAAAGGAGAAACAGTAAAGCCCATCTAAAAACTAAGTTAAAATAGCACCACTGAAAAAAATTTGTCATGGTGACTGGTATAAATCAGCGGGCACCTATCCCAGGATGTCCTCATCGCCACCCCACCCTCTGGCTTCAATGGCAGTCTTGTTGCCATTTTCAAAAGCTCCACAGCTGGTAGCTGCCAGGAAGTACTCCTTACATGTTAGAGGCATGCATGCCTAGGCACATATATATTATTGGGAAACCTCCAAGGAGCTCTGGGATTCAAAAGTTGGACAAAGGAATATGGTGCTTAGGAATGAAACCAGAAGCTTCAGATACAGGCTGTTAGGCCAAGGTCTCAAGGACTAGCCAGTCAAATGAGGCAGAGAGTTAGAGAAGCAGGCTGGAACGAAGCTTGAAGGAGAGCTGTTCTTTTTAGACATATTTTACCAGAGTTGAAAAGCGGGTTTGATTTGTACCTTCTGTATGCTTAAATTAATCCACTCCCACAAATACAAGACACAATATCAAACACGGTTCTCTGGAATGACTTCCAAGCCTGAAACCCCCACTCTCAAAGGAGTGATTTGAAGTTCTTCATCTATGTGTTGCTGCGAAGGCATTTTGTAGATGTAATTAACATTCATAATCAGTAGACTTTAAATAAAGATTATCCTGGGTAATCTGGATGGGCCTGACTCAGGTGGTTTTCCAGAAGTTCTGCCTGTGGACTACAACTTCAGCTCATGCCCGAGAATTTCAGTTTGCCTTTCTTCACAGCCAGCTCTACAGATTTCACACTTGCCCCCTAGCCAGTCCCCAACATTGTGCAAGTCAATTCCTTGCAAAAAATTTAATATATATTTCCTAATGGTTCCATGTCTTTGGTTGAGCCTTGGTATAGTGATTGAACATAAGTATTTCTAAGTATTATGCATAATTTGTATTTAAAAAAATTTTTAACTTATTTGAGAGAGAGAGCCCAAGCAGGGGAGGGAGGAGCAGCGACAGAGGGGGAGAGAGAATCCCAAGCAGGCTCCATGCCATCAGTGCAGAGCCTGATGTGGGGCTTGAACTCACGAACTGTGAGATCATGACCTGAGCTGAGATGAAGAGTCATGGATGCTTAACCGACGGAGCCACCCAGGTGCCCCTGGACTTTGTATTTTAATAGCAAATACAAATATTTTTGTGTGTATATAGGAGAGTGTCTGTGGGGTTATACACATATACGTGTTCTTTTTTTGAGTAGGCCTGACCTTGGGCTCCCATGTCCTTCCTTATAATGTCCAATTCTAGTAAGAATGCTAAGTCAGTTTAACCCTATCTGACTGGGTTCCTCGCCTTCACTATCCCCCAGGTGAGGTCTGATTACCCTAGCCTGTTTTCAGCAAGAACACTGCTGATTCAATCTAGCAATAATCCTCCACACCCCAATGTTTCTTCTTCATAATTTTCCATCCACTGACCTCCACACCCTGCTCACTGGCTATAAATTCCTACTTATGCATTCAGAGTTGAGCTCAATTCTCTCCCATATTACAAAACCCCACCACAATAGCCCCCCACGAATAAAGTATGTCTTCCTGTCTTTAATAGTATCGTGAATATTTTTTTCTTTAACACTTCCAGACTATTTTGATCACATAATTCCCAGTAAAAAAAAATTTTTTTACCATTCATTCCAAACTGGATAAGCTAGATTTCAAGAAGTCTATACTGTTATATCATGTGCACAATTTTTTAAGACACAAAAATGGAAAGAAAAAAGTTGAGATTAAAAAGTAAATACAAACAGGTAGTAGTATTCTCTTCCTGTACCTCAAGACTCCTCTTGCATTTATCTCCCTTTGAGGCCATTGTTTAACCTACTTCCCATATAGACACTATATAAAAAGGATTCCAAGGTTCACATCTTAAAAGGCAGTAATGGCACCTGTTTCAATTTCTATCCTTACATTCTCAACAAATAACGATTTAAGCTCTTTAAGTGGGACACTCTGGGAGCTTCCCAAAGAGTGAGCACTTAGGACAGTTAATACAGATTAGCCAAAAGTGCTCACGATTCAGTCACTCAGTTGACTCATCACTCAGTTAAACACTGCTCCTCACCACACTAGTAGTCTTGACACCTGCAGTTCTTAATGCTTTTTTTTTCTTGGTCATCTGAATTTCATTTATATCCCAAATGTGAACCACTAATTTGAATTAGGAGGCAGGGGCACCTGGGTCGCTCAGTCGGTTTAGCGTCCGACTGCTGATATTAGCTCAGGTCATGATCCCACAGTCGTGAGACTGAGCCTTGTGTCGAATTCCATGCTTAGTGTGGAGCCTGCCTGGGATTCTTTCTCTCTCTGCCCCTCCCTCACTCACACATGCGCGCGCGCGCTCTCTCTCCTAAAATACATAATAAACTTAAAAGTAATAAATTAGGAGGCAAAAGGAAAAATAACACTAAAATGCTAGATAATGGAAAGCATTAAAACTTATAATTCTGAATTTTTGCCTCAGGGTAACTTTTATATTCACAGATTTCACTTAGTACATGATATAGAGTATTAAAAGGAGAAATGTTGATTACACTCAGTTTGGCTCTTCATTTACTGTGAATAAAAAGAAATATTATCTTCCATGGTGTATTTACAAACAATCTGATACTCTTGGTCATTTAGAAACAAGACACACAAAAAAATGATAAAAATAATTTGATTTTTTTAAAACAAAAATGTAATAATTCCAAACATCAGTCATAAAAGCAGTTTTTGCTTGGCTTTAAAATGTACTTAACTTTAAATCCAGAATGTGGAACTATTATACATCATAAAATCGTGTTTTTTTCTTACACAAATTAAACACTTCACATTACCTATTAATTAGGGTAAAAAATGTCGAAAGGGAAAAGGCCACTCAGGAGAAGTTTTTGGTATTTATACGTTGATTTTTACTTTTGCCAAACACAAAAGTGATGTAATATTACCAAATGGGCCCAGGGAAGTGAAAGTTCATGATTCAATAAATGTAGCGAAACCCTGCCTTAAACAAACATAATGTTTCCATGAAGATTGAAAATGGACTTCATAACGCAATCTTGAATAATGCACAATGCGTGTAACCTTCTGAGATTGGTCATGCTTAACATTTTAAACTATAGCACTATTTTCCTGTCATGACGGCAGCCAGTTCTTCTTGTCCTATCAACACTTGATTTATGTGAGCAGCTGCTACCCACACCGAAACAGTATATTAACTGCCAAATTTAGGGTACTTTTCAAATATTCGCGAATGTAGACTAATATGAAAATCAAAGACCGTTTTGTGGCAATGGCAAAATTTTTACAAACCAACAATCTTACTATTCACTTAATACGGTATTTACGAACATCTAGCACAGCGCCCAAGCACAAGCTGTAAAATGTTTCAAACACTACTATTTATCTTTACAACACACATCAAGTCTTTTCAGTTTCTCTAAGTGTCTTTCAGCTTTAACGGTGCTGATCGGTGAAAAGATAAAAAGCACAACGGAACACATCAAAACCACAGTAAACGTCAGTGGGTGTTAATCATAAGGAAGAACCTAGCAGCAACAACCACATTTAAAGCGACAGAACTTGAGCGTCCGGGACTACAAATCCTAGAGTTCCTTGGGGCGGAGGCAGAGCTACTTTCAAATTGATAGCTCTTTCGGCCAATGACACAGCCGACGCAAAAGGTGCAAAAGAGCAGTTTCTTTGCGTTCAAACACTTAAGTCATACTTAGAAGTTATGAGAGTACGTGGGTATTTCAGGACCCTAACTATTAAGTATTTCTTACTCACAGTAAAATCTTCGTAGTCATTGTAACAATTTCTCTACCTGAATTTGGCTCAGTGGAAGTTACAGCATCCAAAAGAAGGAAGTCACGTTGTCCAAAGTCAACTGAATGGCTCAGTCGCCCGAAAAAGAGGCGGAAACCGCTTTATTCTTGCCCTTTATTGGCCACGCAGCCAGGAGGCGTAAACCATCACAACCAATGAATCGTTGAAACTTCCGTTAACGTAACGTAAAAGGGGCCGTACTGTGCGGGGCTATACGTAAACTGAGTTTACTCGCAGTCGTCCTGTTTTCGCCCAATCCGGAGAGAGGCTGGCTCCTGGCACTTCGTTGTCCCTCCCCCCCTCCTCTTACGCTTCCCCGGAGCTATGGCCCGCCTCTCTGCTGCTGACCAATGCTCTGCATTTTCCTTTGCGCGTTTAGCCTATCGGAGACGTAGGGGGTGGAGTTCCGGTCGTAACGCTGTGCGCCTTGACAGACCTCGCGTTTCCTCCCGCGCCGGTTGAGGGCTTGCAGTTGAGGTATATTTCACCGGGACCGGTCGGGCTCTTTGACGGGCAGGTCTCTGACGGACGGCGACAGTGTAGGTTGAGTCTAGAAAGCCACAGTCGCTGATTCTGTAGCACGAGGAGTTCTGAGGGAAGTGGGGAGGGCCTGGGAGGAGAGAGACACGTGTTGAAGCTTCTGGTGCGGGGTGGGAGCCCCTGGACCGCACCCGTGCTGTCCCTGCTCCGCGTCCTTAACGCGGGTTAGGTTTTGGGATCGCTGGCCCCAGCGTCTCCTGTAGGTTATCTTTCGGTAAAAGCGAAGCGCCGTTCACCTAGTGTTCAAGAAAGGGTACCCAGGGCCTGTTTTTATTTTTCTCCTGTGCCTCACTCTTTTGTTACCTCTCGAGTTTGTTAATTTTCGAGGTCGGAAAGCAAATTTTAATTTGGGAAGAGCCGTCCTGTAACATATAACACAGACTGTGAGACCAGCTATGTTAAGCACTGTGCGTATATTTCATATAATCCACACAGTAATCTAAGGGGTAGTAGTATTACTGTTCTCATTTTCACGCAAAGGAACAGACTGCTTAGTAACTCGTCCACATGTTTTCTTCAGCCCGTCTCTTGACAAACTTGAGTGTGGCATTCGGTTTGCGAGGACATAAAATTAAAATATGCTGTTGTAAAATGTGGCATCTGTTTTCTTTCCGAGCTTGAAGTTATTTCAGAAGCCAGTGCAACAGACCCATAGGTATATTGATATTATCGATGTAAAAGATCATCTGGTAGAAGACCTTGGACTAGGAGCCGCTTCCACCTTTTCAGCCACATCTTCCTCAACTGCAGAATTGAAATCAATACCAGACATGACTACTATCTAGAGTTGTAAGGACCAAATTAGAGACTGGATATAATATATAAATTACTGATGTTAAGTTTCTATGTTTTTCTGCTTTTCAGATTCTTTCCTGTGGAGGCCAGACTAGCATTAAATAGCATAGATTTTTTTGATAGATATTTTTATATATTCTGTATGTGGTACAGTGGTAATATGCAGTGGTAATATGCAGCCTGCTATCACGTAAGCGTGAGCTATTTTTTTTTTTTAAGATTTCCCCCCCCCCCCCATTTAGTCTGCTGTTTTCAATCCCACTGAACCCTCAGCCTTCATAAATCATTTAGGTAGCACTTGATTAGGAATGGGAAGACCATTGAGAAAGACCAGGATGCTTTCAACCAGATTTTCCATCATCTGTTGTCTGGCTTGATGAGTAACACTTGCAATGCGAGGTGTCCATGATATTCTTCATCATCAACAAAGGATGACCCTGGCAGAGGCTTTGGTTGCATGGCTTCCAGCACTGTAGGCTTTAATAACCCCTGCTTGAAGAGCTTCCACCAGTGTCTCTCTTGATCGACTTCACAAACATTTATCAGCTTATTCATTTGACGTTTGTTTTGAAAGAGAAGGTGCGGGGGAGGGGCAGAGGGAGAGAGAATCCCAAGCAGGCTCCGTGCTGGCAGCGCAGACCCAGACTTAGGGCTCGAGCTCACCAACCGTGAGATCATGGCCTGAGCCAAAATCGAGACGCTTAACCGACTGAGCCACCGAGGCACCCCCATTTATCAGCTTATTGAGGATATGATAAAGCATATGACCTAACAGCCAGATGGAAGAGATGCATAGAGCAAGGTGTGCAGAAAGGGTGCGAAGCTTCCATGCCCTTTCTAGGTATATTACTGTCTCCAGTCTTCTCATGGTCACCAGTCTGGAAACTCCAAAATTCGTCTTAAGCCTGTATGGCCCCTCTTACCTATTTATTCAGAGTTCAGGACAGTGTTTCCTATAAATGCAAGTGTGTTACTCATCTGGTTTGTATTCTACCTTGGATGGGCATAGATAGCATAAAGTGAAAATAGCTCAGCTCACATAACTACTTTTCTCAGTGCCAGTTCCTCCTGGAAGATCTGAGCAGAAGATTCATTTCCTTGCCCTTTTCAGCTTCTTGTGGCTGCTTATATTACTTGGGCTTACGGTGCCTTCATCTTCCAAGCACGGAACTCCAATCTCTGCTTCCATCATCACGCTGTCTTCTGTGGTCAAATCTTTCTCTGCCTTCCTCTTATGAGGGCACTTGTGCTTACATTTAGGTTCACCTAGATAATCCAAAATAATCTCTCCATCCCAAGATCTTAGTTACATAACTCCTTAAGGATGGAACCATTTATAGGAATCAGGTTTTGGGTATCTTTGAGGGCCATCTTTTAGGTTTACTACAAAGGATATAAAGAAGGGTAAAACATCCTATTCTAGTGTGGCTTAAAGTCTAACAGGATGTGCTATAAGGGGGGAAAAAAAGACTTCCAGATTGCTGTGAAATGAACTAAGTTCATTTCATATAGGTTGGTACTTCTCCAACTTTTCCTCAGGAAAATAGTGGTAAATGAATATTCCAGTGATAGCTGAACACAAAGCCTGCATTAACACCTTCAAAGAATGAAATTTCTTTGAATTTTACCCTTCTATTTTAAAAATTCATGTGATTTTTGTATTCCACTTCATAATATGCCGTGTTTGATATTCTTCTGAATTAGTTGCCACATCATAACTTTGCTATTCTAGGGATTTAGACTTGTGGCTTATAATAGCCAGTTTACTCTAGTCATTGGTGTGTCCTCCAGTTTAAGAAGCATGACCTCAGATGATGGGGATTCATTATAAGGAAGCCATTTAAGCAACCCGGTAACTACTCTAGGTCCCATTGTTCCTATGGCTAGAATGTGCACTCGGCTTCATGGAGAACTGGACTGACAGTCCCTCATCATTGATTCTCTCCAATTCCCCCAGCAAGACAGCAGCTCTGATGACTTTAGGCTTTGGTCATATCTTCAGAAGAAGATAGCCCAACTGTTGCTCTTGTGTCTCCTTAGGAATCATAATTAGGAGACAGGATCTCATGAGTCAGGTTTGTTACCATTCAGTATGAATGAAGATGAAAAAGAGCCCAGCTCTGAGTAGGCATTCATTACGTAAGAACTATTCAGTAAAGATCTCTGTGCCTTGTGTATGGAGTTGGAAGGAGAAGCACATGTGGGCCATCTATATGGGCAAGGCCTGGAAGTTACCTATATTACTTTTTCTCATGTTGCTTGGGCTAGAACTCTGATACAAAGTGACACCTAATGTCTAGTTGTGTGCCTCACTAGTGATCTGCTGATGAATTAGTCTCTGCTATGATACTTAGTCAGCTGCTTAAGATTTGTTCTCAGCCCGCAGCGTTTAGTTTCTTCACCCTGTGAGCTCTCCATGGCAGCCACATGTCTCTAGACCTTATTGGACAAAGTACTTTTTAAGCTGGCCCCATACCAATGCTATCATAGGTCCGCAGGAAAAAGCTTCGTATCCTTTGCCCTGACAAAGTCTAGATGTACAGACCAATAACCATGTAATGCAGCCATTTTCTTTTGTTCTCTGAGTAGGTAGCCAGCCACAGTCTTAGACTTTGCCAAGTGTGGATTCTATATCCATAGTCTACAGGGGACCAGATCAAGATCTGAGTTTGAGCTACTCATGCTTGGGTAAAATGGGAACAAGGAGAGAATTCCACAATACTTTTTCACAAATAACTTCTAAAGAAATTCTTTTTTAAGCGTTTTCACTTTGGTGATTTTATTCCCTGTAAATGGACGTCAAGCTAGTGGTTGCAAAACTAGTTTTAGGTCATCTTCTTTGCGAGTCCAATGCGTGTCACCTGACTTAGGGATGTGAGGGTATAGTATACAGTTTATAGGCTAGAAAAAAAAATTTTTAATGTCTATTTTTGAAGAAGACAGAGAGAGACAGAGTGTGGTCAGGGAGGGTCAGAGAGAGGGAGACACAGAATGTGAAATTGGCCCAGGCTCTGAGTTGTCAGCACAGAGCCCGACTTAAGACCAGAACTCACAAACTATGAGATCATGACCTGAGCTGAAGTCGGATGCCCCAGGCACGTAGGCTATGAAATTTTTATTTTTTGTACAAAGTACAGTTTATTGGGCATTTTCCTGATGACTAATTATGTAACTGATGTTTTAAAAAATTCTCCCAGTAGGGCACTGAGTGACTCAGTCGGTTAAGCATCCAACTTCGTCATGATCTCATGGTTCATGAGTTCGAACCCTACATTGGGCTCTCTGCTGTTAGCACAGAGCCCACTTTGGATCCTCTGTCCCTCTGTCTCTGCCCCTCCCCCATTTGTACTATCTCTCTCTCTCTCTCTCTCTCAAAAATAAAAAGAATTAAAAGAGAATTATCCCAGTAATCCATTTTAAGTAATTTCACTTGTTGAATGTTCCTATTTGGTTCCCCCGCCCTTTCTGTGCCTTGGTTTGGTAATAATCAAATCTAGGTGAACTATCTTTGAAACTGATCATCTCTGGGAAGCTAGCATTTCTCAGAAAATAAAAACTTCCTTGGGTTTCCCAATCATCAAACAGAATCATTTGATTTTATAAGTTGCCTTATTTGGTGTAGAAGAAACTTAAATGATTGAGGTAAATGGTGGTTAGAAGTGATTTTTGTTTTTTACTCTTGAAAAATAGTACTATTTCAGGGTCACATTATTTCCCATTTAAGCATTTAAAATTGGATTCACTTAGTGTTTTTTTATTACGTTTTTTATTTTAATTCCAGTATAGTTAACAGTGTTCTATTAGTTTCAGTGTACAGTGTGCTGATTCAACAATTCTATACCCGGTGCTCATCACGATACGTATGTGGATTTATCTAACTTTAAATGCAGATTTTTTTTCTTGGATTTCAAGTCCATTTTGGCTGAGTTAACTGGTTCATCATTTCAGCTAGATATACTGTACATCATAAAACAAGATCTTTAGGAAAACTCTTACATTTTAAGGATCATAACCTTCATTATGTGCTCTTTATTATTTTCCAAATTTTCTTGCCTAAGCATTAATTGTCATGAAACAACTTGAAAAGCATAAGCATAAAGTTGTTGGCAGCATGATGTGATAGAAGAAGCACATGGAGTCAGACATCTTTCTATTGGGGTGCCTGAGGGGCTCAGTCGATTAAGTGTCTGACTTCGGCTCAGGTCATGATCTCACGGTTCGTGATTTCGAGCCCTGCATTGGGCTGTCTGCTGTCAGCACAGAGCTCACTTCAGATCCTCTCTCCCCCTCTCTTTCTGCCCCTCCCCATCTCTCTCTCTCTCTCTCTCTCTCTCTCTCTCTCTCTCTCTCTCAAAATAAATAAATAAACTGAAAAAAAAAAAAAAAAAGCTCTGGGGCACTCTGGGTGGCTCAGTCAGTTAAGCGTCCAACTTCAGCTCAGGTTGTGATCTCACAGTTTGTGGGTTCGAGCCCTGCGTTGGGTTCTGTGCTGACAGCTCGGAGCCTGGAGCCGGTTTCAGATTCTTTGTTTCCCTTTCTCTTTCTGCCCCTTTCCCACTCACGCTCTGTCTCCCTCTCTCAAAAATAAATAAACATTAAAAATTAAAAAAAAAAGAAAGAAAAAGCTCTTTTTATCTAGAGCATACAAAATGTTTAACTTTGCTGAACTTTAATTTACTTATTTGTAAGTATAATACTACTACTTGTCTTACTTAAACTCTCACAATTGTGACAATCTCATGAAATGACAAATACTATAGTCCTTCGCAAAATGTGATTCTTTTATTAAGATCATATTAAGTATTTACTGTACTTTTTTTAAGTAGGCTCTATTCCCAACATGGAGCCCAACATAGGACTTGACCTCACGACCCTGAAATCAAGGCCTGAGATCAAGAGTTGGACTTAGCTGACTGAGCCACCTAGATGCCCTCTGTTGTACTTTTAAAGGGTTCAAATTTATCATTAATTCTGTTGTGAGCTCCACTAGCTCATGTGATTTTTTTTTTTTTTTTTAGAGCTCTACCACAGTTTTTTTGCCTCTTCATATGTTGAATGGACCAAGAAATGATAAAAATCCTGTTGAGCAAGTCTCTTAAGTTAATGTTAACGAATATTAGTCTCCAAATGTCATTTGCTAACAATATCATTTCATAGGAAATTTTTTTAATATTTATTTTTTTATTTTTGAGAGAGAGAGAGGGAGAGAGTACATGCATGCGAGCAGGGGAGGGACAGAGAGAGAGGAAGACAGGATCCAAAGTGGGCTCTGTGCTAACAGCAGAGAGCCCAGTGCAGGCCTCAAACTCATGAACCATGAGATCATGACCTGAGCCAAAGTCAGATACCTAACCAACTGAGCCACAGGTATCCCAGTCTCACATGAAAATTAAAAGAAACCTCTTCTTTCAAAGACTAGTAAGCTTAGTGTGCCATTATAACTAAAACTGATAATTTATATTACTTCATTTATCATGTCAGTTAATATTTATTTTACATTTTCCTTAGTGTTAGTGTGGATGCCGAGATAGGTGATGACTCTATTCTCTTTGTGGGCATTCTTCGTGATCATTGTTATGATTACTTTTTATTGTCTTTTAAAAAAAAATTTTCACCATTTCTTGAATTATAGCAGAGCTAGCGGTTAAGAGCACAGATTTTTAAACCAAACTGCCTGAATTGAGCACTGACTGCAATTAGTAGCTCTATAATCTCGGGCTGTTTACATGTAACCCTTCTGCGTTTCAGTTATCTGTCCATGAAATGGGATAATTGCAAGTACTTCATAGGCTGTTCTGAGAATTACATGAGTAAATATTTGTGCAGTGCTTAAAACAGTGCCTGACAAACCCTATTAAATATCTTTCTCTGATTTTATTCCATATCATTCATCAAGTAGGAATGTGAAATAATAGCTAGGAGAGAAAAAGCTCTAGGTCAAGGCTTATGTGTTAAATTTACTATATCTTATAGCATATATAGATTTTAAATCCTTTTTTAAGCTTGTAGAAGTACTTGGAAATTTGCATGTCCAGACAACTAAAAGTTATGCTGAACTTCACATCATTTGATACTGCTTTTTATCTTAAATTTTTGCTGGTATTAAGACTTTCCACATGTGTATGCTTTAAACATTTTAACTGTATGTTGCTTGGTTATATAAATGATATTGATCCATTTGGTGCAGATGAGAATTATAATAACAACCTTACATTTGAGTGGCCATTTAAAAATGCTTTGTAGACCATGTCTTTTATATCATTTGGGGGTCAGCGTAAGAAAGCATTTAAGAGTGTGGGCTCTAAAATCAGATTTCAGTTCCAGTCCCTGCTATGCATTTGTGAACCATGTGATCTTTGGCAAATCACCTGCTGTTTCTAAGCCCCACTTTCCTAATTATGGGTAAATAAGGTACTTACTGTATAGGGCTGTCCCCAGGATTAAATGAGATATAATGCATAGAAAGCATTCAGAATAGCACCTTGGATACAACAAGAGTTCAATATATCTTAGTTACTATTAATATCGTTGATGGATACAAAAGAGCCAGTAAGAAGAATAAGTGGAAGTGTGAGAAAACCAAGATGCAGAATAGATTCAGTGATTTACTAAAGGTCATGTGCAAAAAAAAACCCCCCCAAAACAAAACAAACAAAAACATGCTCCCTCACTTCCAGTGCAGGTCTTTTCCCATAACCCCTTTTCAGCTCACTCATATCAACCAAGTTCACCACAAAGACATGTTCCTTTATTTCCCACTGTGTTTCCAATTCTTGGCCACTTGTCAGGATATTTTCATCTTGGTTCTTATTCAATTAGAGTCTTTCCCTTTCTTCGTGAATCCTTCAGCCCTGTGTTACTTGGGCTTTTAAGTTGTTACCATGCATGACAGGCATCTATTTTCAGGAAAGGAAGAAAGGAGATATTGAAGCTAAAGTTTTCGTAATGGTTAGGTTTTTTAAACTTGTGATTCCATTAGCCTATCATTTATTTGTATTTAACGTAGCACTGAATTATTTTTACAGAGCTACTTTATTCCCTGTAAATTCTCCCCTCTTTTTTCCCCCTAAGATTGTAAAATCAAATTGAACTTTTTCTTAGGAATTAAGAAAGGAGTTTGAGAATCACACAAATCCCTTGAGCCATTCTAAAAATAGGAAGAATACAATTTATGAATCATTGGGTTATTTTGGAAATCTTGAATGATTAAAATGTGGATGTATCTCTTTTTGGCATCAAAAACGTATGTATATAAGCAAAGCACATAGTATTTACTGCATTATTCTGGAAATTTGAGATAATTTGATCCTATAACTCATTTCGTGCAAGAATAGCATTTTGAACATAGTTTAATTCCAGAATTTGGGTATGTAAGAATATCTATTAAATTACATTCACACCAGCAGGTGTTTATTGAATGCTTTCTGCTTCTAGGGTACTATGTGCGATGGTAAAGTGATGTTCCCAAATCCCAAGCCTTTTCTTAGCTTCCTCAGTTCTCCCTTCATGGTGTTTTCTGTAACTTTATAGGTTGAGATGAATTGATCTCAAAGCTGTGGTTATGGGTATCATGGATGTCAGTGTTGATACTGTTTGATTTATTTCTTTTTCTTTATTTCTTTGCTTTCTCCAGAAAAGGGATGGCTGCCTCTGTGGCTTGTGTGTGTGTGTGTGTGTGTGTGTGTGTGTGTGTGCGCGCGTGCATCCTACCTTTGTTGTTGTTTTACATATCTGTGTAGTTCCTTATCCTTGCCTCTTTGTCCTCTATGGAGTGTGTTTTGTGTGTGTTTGTATTTTTATATACCTCTCACAGGAAGTAGGACTTTGTGAGGTAGGCTATAGAGTTAGCCTCAGGCTGGTAGAGGATTGATACTAGAGAATTGGAAAACATGGTTCATGTCCTTAAGAGATATATACTCTATAGTAGACAGAAACGAATATAAATATGTAAAACAGCTAGGGATAAATAACACTTCAATATATTTGGTATGCGATTACTGCTATGTAAATAACAGACAATATTTTGGCATTCAGAGTAAGTATAAACCTACTTTAGGTTAAGAAAAATGTACTGGTAGAATCTGAGCTTGATCTTGAAGCATGGGTATGACCTAGATAACTCAAGAAAACAATATAGGATTCTTGGAGAGAATGGCAACCTTTTTTGCAGTTTTATTATTGTAGGGAAGATATTTTACCCGTTAAAATACTGATATGTCTGGGGCTGCTGTAAAATACAGCATGGGATTCACAAGTTCAAACGACTGCAGCCCATGCAAAAACAAAAGAATGTATATGTCACTTTATAAAAATTAAGTAGTTTTATGTACTTAAAAAATGTTTGTGGCATCGCATGTTTACTTTTATTTTCCACTTTGTGTCAGGCTGAATGTCAGTGTTTTTTACAACATGAAAATAATTTCTAAGAACAGCGTTTTTTTATATGATCTTACTCTCATAGGAAGTAAAATTTGTCCTATTCTTGCCATCTTTTTCCAGGAATTAGAGGTTAAATTGAGTATTTCCTGTCCTGTGTGTGTGTCAGGGGTGTAGAGAAAACATATTTCAGTTGCAGATGAGGGGTAATGAAAACTGGATAAAAAATGGAGGATAATGGCAGGGTGAACAGTGATGAGATAGATGTGAAGGGCGATTTTCAAGGGAGGTTTTTTTAGTTCCTTGAGTCTTGTCCTGTGACTTTCTTTAATCAAAGATGATTCTGTGATGTTGGGCCTAGGTGGCTGAGAATACCATATCGTTAACAGAGATGAAGAATACAGGTGTTTGAGTTATATTTTGGGTATATTCATTTATTTTTTCTTTAATTTTTTTTCAACGTTTATTTATTTTTGGGACAGAGAGAGACAGAGCATGAACGGGGGAGGGGCAGAGAGAGAGGGAGACACAGAATCGGAAACAGGCTCCAGGCTCTGAGCCATCAGCCCAGAGCCTGACGCGGGGCTCGAACTGCCAGACCGCGAGATCATGACCTGGCTGAAGTCGGACGCTTAACCGACTGCGCCACCCAGGCGCCCCTATTTTGGGTATATTTAACTTGGAGTTTTGGCAGCATGTTCAGGGGTAGAGGTCTGGGCAAACATTAGAGCTATGGGGTTGGAATTTTGGAGAGAGATCAGGGTTGAAGATAAAATCCAGGAGTTCACATAGAGGTGATAATTTATGTTGCATGGGGAAGAGAGGAAAGAACAAGTAAGGAAAATTCAGTCTCACTTGTCATGATTAACAACAGAAATTTGAATAATTACTAATAAGTTATAGCATCTTTCTCTTTAGACTGTAGCTAAGTCCTGAATGATAAATATTTTTTTCCGTTCTCTAATTTTTGGACCTCTTGCTAGAGGGCAGTAGTAGTTAATTCCAAGGGCAAGGAAGGCAAGTATTAAAAGAGTTTGATGGCTTAAGTCTAAGCTAAACATATTCCTGTGTTTCCTAAACTTACATTCGACAGTACATTATTTTCAGTCCTTTTTATCCTTCACGTCAGATCTGTTAAGTGTGAAATTTTTTTTCTCTTAATATCCGGCTTTTGCAGGATGGTTCAAGAATTATGCCTTTTGTTGGTTATCTCTGATATCAGGATCTTTCAACATGTTCAGAAGAGAGGAAATGAGTTTAGAATTTAACTACATTCTGATCTTCCCACGATATGGCACAATGTAGTTAGGAAATCTCATCTGTTCTACTGTAACTTTACACAAGTACAAGACTATAAATAGTTATGTTCAGGGTTTTGCCATTATTTTGATTTCATTTCAGCAGATCCCTTTTGGACATTCACCCAATTTGGAGTATTAAATAGTGAATCTACCTTAAAATGTAAAGGAAAGTGTCAATCTATAAATATTTATAAGATATTGTCTGATTGTGTGAGATACATTGACATGATTGTAAGATATCCAGTGTCGGAATAACACTGGTTAACAGTGGAAACTTAAAGAATTATTAATATGTTAAAGTATCTTTCTGTTTGGAGACTTTTTTGGGGAACATTTCATTTTGTGAATTCACCTTAGAAGTATCTAGTCTTTCTCACTCTCCTGCCCCGTGTGTGCACATGCGCACGCACGCCCGTATGTGTATGCATTTTCACTTCAATCTCAGTTGTCATGATTAACAGCAGGGGTGTGTGTGTATTTGTTTACTTATACATAGTAGAATTTATATCTGATAGTGTACTCTGCAGGTTTGTTATTTGACACTATTGTATTTCTTTGAAATTTTCTTCTAGGGGAGCCTGGGTAGCTCAGTCGGTTGAGCGTCCGACTTCAGCTCAGGTCACGATCTCACGGTCCGTGAGTTCGAGCCCCGTGTCGGGCTCTGGGCTGATGGCTCAGAGCCTGGAGCCTGCTTCCAATTCTGTGTCTCCCTCTCTCTGCCCCTCCCCCGTTCATGCTCCGTCTCTCTCTGTCTCAAAAATAAATAAATGAAAAAAATTTTTTTTTCTTCTAGGTCACTTACTGGTCTTCTTCTGTATCAGGCATCATTCTGAGCATTTAGGATGTAGTAATTAAGTTATTCTTTTTAACAACCCTCTGAGGTTGCAACTGTTACCCCTGTTTGAAGAATAGGAAGCTGAAAGACATGTCTTGTGACACCAGGATTTGAACCTGGGCATATACCCATTCTTTTAAACTACCATGCAAGGCCTATTTCTCTAAGCCTCAGTCTCCTAGTCTAAAAAGCAGTAATAAACAGACCTAGCTTTTAGGGTTTTGGGTAGGGTTAAATGAAGCAATGCATATGAAGAGGCCGATGCTGGATCTAGATATTAATGATCAGTTACTATTAGCTGTTGGTTGGCCACTTTTCTGATTTTCCTCTGGTGCTTTTGTTCTTTGTCTCCCTTGTAGTTTATTCTTCGTCGGCCCGTTCTTTAAACAATGGTATTCTAGAGTTCCACTTTTGACCTGCTGTTTTATAGCATTCTGCATAATTTCCCTTCAGAAGGTTTATCCACTTTCCTAGTTTTTAACTACTGCCTACTACCTGTAATCTGATGACCCAATTCCATACATTTCCGCCAAGCTATAGCCTGTTGTAGCCAAATGTCTGCTGTGCATCCACCTTTGGGCATCCCCACGTGTCCCTTGCGCTTGATGTAGATAAAACTGGAAAATTTTTAATGTAAAATGGAACTGAAGGATACGAAGTGGAGAACCTCACACATGCACCCGCAGAAAATGGAACTCAAAAGACTGAGACTGACTTCTCACAAATAATCTGATTTATAGAGGGTTGAAATTTATCCTCTGACCAATGAGCATCCACCAAGAATGTCTTCCATCTTCAAGCCAGTGAACTTGCTGCTTGGCCCCTTGCTGGTCTTTCCCCTCTTACACTCCTTGCCCATAAAAGCAACCCAAGTAAAACCTTCAGCGGACTCCTACAGCTCGCTGACGTTTGAATGTCCCAAGTTGTAGTTCCTCTACTATTCCTGAATAAACTCCATTTCTGGCAACTCGACTTTGCCTTAGTTTATCTCTCTTCTCTTAGGTAGACATTACATGGTATCAAAGTGAGATCTGAAGAAGGTGATCACCAGGAACACCAACCTCCAGAAATAAGTGAGTTTCCTGCACTTGAGCCCTTTGCACTCATAGCTTGTACAAGTCAAGGTAACTTTCAGTTTGGTAAGTTTCCTCTCAGGTCTTGAGCTGCCTCCTTTGGTGGAGCTCTCTCACTTTATTTGGGATCTGGAGAAGGGCGGATTGTCCTTCTGGTATGTACTCTTATTTCTGATAATGGGATCCCAGTCATCTGAGTTTTCTAAGGGTGGCCCCCCCTTGGGGAACCCTCGCTGGTTTTATGTTAAAAAATTACAGCCCTTCCTCACACATGTTTGACTAAATCAGTTTTACTAAGGACAACCTAGAACTCCAGTGACCATTATGTGGAAACTTTGATCTCCCCAAACTTATTTTTCTCTGAACTGATTTAGAAGACCATGTTTACAATACTAAACAATCCAAGCGGGATGGTTATTTTAATTGGTATCTGGAAGCTTCCAAATGTGTTCAGGATTCTAAAATTGCTTCCTTACAAAATACTGTTGCTAAATTAAAGCAAATAAATAACTAACAATGTGTAAGAAGAAAACACCAGAGGCCTGTTCCTGCTGCTAACCAAGGTCTTTCCTAACCTTACTATTCTACCTCCTCTATCTTCCTGTTTGCCTTCTCTTAACCCTTTACCCTCTCTCTAAACTTCCTTTCTTTCCTATTATTGAAACCTCATCCACTGATCTCATTAAAACCTTCCCTTTCAAAATTAAACCTGAGGATTCTAAACCACCCCAGATTTCCTACACTCCATGGACAAAGGCCAAAGTTAGGACTATAAGAATTTTCCCAAGGTAACTGGGGTCTCCATGCATTTGTTGAGGAATTCATTATTGAAAGTATAACTCGCCAAACTGCTCTTCCATTTCTTATCAGTTAGCCCACATGCGTATCAGAGAAGGTCAAAGTGTAGCAATGGATTAAAACTGCTGTTTGGGGAAATCCCAAACAATCTCTAGAGTTTAAACTAAGTCAACCACCAACCCTTTTATATGATCAGGCTTGCAGACTGGACAAAAGGCCACATGAAGCCATTCCTAGGGCCTTCCCCAAACCCGTGGACTGGAACAAAATTCAGGCACACACTCAAAAGCCTACTAAATCTGTCCATGACTAATAAAGCAGACTCTACATCATTTTTTAAAATTCTGGACTTTCCATAGATGTTGAATCCACGCTGGTGGCTTTTAATTCCATGTTTGTGAATGGCCCAAACAAGGACTTCTTCTTGTTGCTCAAAAGAACCCATATAGAACGGGAGACAGTGTGCATCCCTGACTTTGTCAATCTGGCTAATCAATTACTTGCACCCTAGAGGATGACACCAGAAAAAAAGACAACTAATATTTTGAGTCTTTACCTTGGAAAGGTAACTTCCAAGGTTTCCAGTATGGAAACTCCAAAGCCATCTTCTAGAACTGTGTCATTACTGCAAAAAACCTGGCCATTGGAAAACAGATTGCTAGAAATGGACTCAGGAGCTACACTATCAGTAGCTACACTGAAAGAGTACACTACAATTAAAGAGTCTTCCTCTAAAATATGTATGCTCACCCAGGGGGCGCCTGGGTGGCTCAGTTGGTTAAGCGTCTGACTTCGGCGCAGGTCATGATCTCACGGTTCGTGAGTTCAAGCCCTGCATCAGGCTCTGTGCTGACAGCTCGGAGCCTGGAGCCTGCTTCAGATTCAGAGCTAGCCCCCTCCCTAGCTCACGCTTGCTCTCTCTCTCTCTCTCTGTCAAAAATAAATAAACTTAAGAAAAATCAAAATAATTAAAATATGTATGCTCAGTGAGGGTCTTTTGTTTTTTAAATTTTTTTAACATTTATTCATTTTTTTGAGAGTCAGAGACAGTGCAAGCAGGGGAGGGGCAGAGAGAGAGGGAGACACGGAATCTGAAGCAGGCTCCAGGCTCTGAGCTGTTAGCACACAGCCTGAATCGGGACTCGAACCCATGAACTGTGAAGTCATGACCTGAGCTGAAGTCAGACGCTTAACTGACTGAGCCACCCAGGTGCCCCAGATAGTGGGGGTCTTAAATAAACCACAATGTGTGCCTATTTCTAAGCCCATATGTTTTTGTCTGGGACTTTGGCAAGTTGAGCTACCCATTTCTCCTCAATGATTTAGTTTCCACACATTAGAAGGAGATTTTCTGGAGAAATCTAATGTTGCCATTTTTTTTCTCTCAAAAGGGAAATAACCATTGAGTTTGAATCCCAACACTTAGGAAAATTCCATCCTCTTTGCCCTTCCTTGCACTCTACAAGCCAAGGAAATCTAAACTTCAGACTCGTCCCCGCTGTTAAACCTGGTAACCCCCACTTTTTGGGCAAAATCGTTAACAGATGTAGGCAGAGTTCATATTGCCCCTCCCATTAAGATCCAGATTGACCCCTCAAAAAACTCTCCCAGCAAAAAAAACAATATCCTATAAATAAAGCTTACAGGGCATAAGGCTTATTACAGAGGATGGTAAGTCTCAAGGACTCGTTATCCTTTGCACCAGTCCTCGTAATACCCTATTTTGCCTGCAAAAAATCGAGTGGCTGAGGATGGAGATTTGTCTAAGACCTAGGGCAATAAATAACATTCTAAGTCCCTGTCTCCCCGTCATCCTTAATCTCCACATGCTATTGGTATCCATTCCTACTAGAAGCATTTTTTTTTTAACTTCGATTGACTTATGCAATGGATTTTAAAAGATCCTTGTTGGTAGGGATAATTAATATCTTTTTGCCTTTACCTGGGAAGGATAACTGTATTCCTAGACAGTCATGCCTCAGGGCTTCACTGAGAGTCTATCTTCTCACAAGTTTTAGAAGCTGACTTAAATGACAAAATTCTCTGAAGGCTCCATTACTACAATATGTGGACGATTTGCTTTTTTGCTTGCCCTTCCAATGCTCCTCACAAAAAGAGAGTGTTTACGTGTTGAAAATCTTAGCCATTGAAGGACATAGGGTCTCAAAGGAAAAATTACAATTTTTCCAAACTGAGGTTTGATATTTAGGACATTTAATCTCATAACAGGGACTGTACCTAGTTTAAAGGTTTCAAGACATTTTCAACTTTCCAAACCCTAAAGGCAAATGTCACTTACAGGTTTTTTTTTGGGCTGGCTGGCTATTGTCATAATTGGACCCCAAATTTCTCCTTGTTGGTTCATTAAGGAGTATTCCACATATACCCCATTGTTTGGGATGACCAAGATAGTTTGATCTTTAAGACCTTGAAGGAAAGCTTAATAAATCCCCCTGCCCTTGGATACACAAATTATCAGCTACCCTCTTTCCTTTTTGTATATGAGAGAGAAGGGAATGCCCTTAAAGTACTTACCCAAAAACGCAGGGGCTATCACTGACATCTGAGTTACTACACCCAAAAATTAGATTCATTTCCCTGAAGACACCCACCACACCTTACTTACCTACTACTGCCGCTTTAGTTAAAGCTACCAAAGAGATAGTTATGGGATCCTCTTTGACCATCTTTGTACCCTGGTCTGTCAGGACACTCTCACATTCACACCACACTTAACACCTTTCAGCAAACTATCTCACCTCCTGTGAAATCTTCATATGCACTGTCCCCCATATCACTCTTGTTCAAAAAGCAGAAGTTTTAAATTTCAATTAACAAGTTTTTCTTTTCTAGTACATGCTTTTTGTATTCTAAGAAATCTCCACCGATCTTATGGTCATAGGTTCCCTATGTTTTTCCTTGGAATTCTGTAGTTCTTGCTCTCATGTTTACATCTATGATCAATTTTGAGTCAATTTCTTATTCTGACTTCTCCTTTGTCTGGTATTAAGAAGCCACTGTAGCTTTCCTTTTATTAATGTTTGCATGGTATATCCTTTTCTATCCATTTACTTTTAATCTGCTTTATATTTAAAATAGTTTTCCTTTGGACAGCATATGGTTGGGTCTTGCCTCTTTCCCCTGAGAATCTCTGCCTTTCAATTGAGATGTTCAGATCATTTATATTTAATGTAATTGCTGATATGGTTGGATTTAAATCTACCATCTTGCTAGTTGTTTCTAGATTTTTTTATTTTTCTCTTTAGTTTTTTGTTCCTTTTTTCTTCTTTCTTGCTGTCTTTTGGATTAAGTGTTTTTATAATTACATTTTATCTCTACTATTAGTTTGCTAATTTTACCTGTTTTTTCCTTTAGTTGTTGCTCTAGGGTTTACAATGCACTTCTTTAACTTGTGTAAAGTCTACCTTCAAATAATGTATAATATCATATATATAATATAGTTATATATATAATATAATATGATGTCATATGTGTTATATAATATATATAATAATGTACTTCTTTAACTTCTATAAAGTCTGCCTTTAGATAATGTGATAACAAATTGTGGTGTAAGAACATATATTGCAGCATATGTTTCCATTTCTTCCCTCCCGTCCTCTTACTAATGCTGTCATGTATTTGACTTTTAATAACACTCTAATATGTTGTTAGTATTTTTTGCTTTAAACAGCCAATTGTTTTTTAAGGAGATTTTTAAAAGAAGAGCAGGGTCTTAAATTTACCCTCATATTTACCATTTTCAGTTCTCTTTATTCCTTCATGTCAATCTAGATTTCCAGTACTTGTCTGGCTGAATAACTTTCTTTAACATTTCTTATTTTGCACACTACTGGCAATGATTCCTCTCAGCTTTTTTCTGATTGTTTTTCTTTTAGCCTTTTTTTTTTTTTTTTTTGGAAAGGTATTTTTGCTGGGTATAGAGCTTTGTGTTGACAAATTTTCCTTTTCTTTGAATGCTTTAAATGTCACTCTTTGTCCACTGACTCCCATAGTTTTTTATATCTCTTAGCAGTCACTTCAAATTTCCCTCTTCCCCCAGCCCCTGGCAACCGTTAATCTTTTAGATGTACAAGTTTGCCTCTTCTAGACATTTCATATAAATGGAATCATACAATATGTGGTCTTTTGTGTTAAATATATGGTCTTAGCATAATGTTTTCAAGGTTTATCCATGTTGTAACATTTAGCAGGACTTCATTCCTTTTTATGGCAGAATAATGTTCCATTGCATGGGTATGCCATATATTGTTTATTCACTCATCCATCAATAAACACTTGGGTTGTTTTTTGCTATTATGAATAGTGCTACTGTGAACAATCCTATACAAATATTTGCATGAACATATGTTGAACTTTATGAGAAACTACCAAACTTTTTCACAGGCTGCTACATTTCACATTCCCACTGATATTGTATAAGGGTTCCAATTGCTTCACATTCTCACCATCATTTATTGTTTTTTGTTTGTTTTGTTTTTAATAGCCAATTCATGATCATTTTAAAGTCCATTATTTGGGTGATCTCCATGTCTTTTCTAGTCATTGCCTTATTTCTTGACAATTTGTTTTTTTCTTGCTTGTGTGCATCTCTTTTTTTTTTTTTCTTTTTTTACTTTTTTTTTTTTAATTGAATTCTGGGTATTGTATGTAGAAGAATAGTAGATACTGAGGTAAAAAATATTTATTCCTGGAAGTGGACACATCTCTGCTTCTATCAGACTGTTAGTGTTAAGGATTGAATAGTCTAATCAGTAGGTGAGCTGGCTTGGGTTTTGTTGTTGCTATGGTTACCTTTAGTACACTACAGACTTGAAATTCTTCAGCGGTGGGCTGTTAATATCTTGTGCTTAGTATTGCGCCTGGTATGCTGAAGAGTTTTCCTCATTGTTCCTCCTCCACTGTCAACTTTTAGCAGGCCCTGCTTACCTATGCCAAATAAGGGATTTCATGACACTTCTTCCTCTTTCAGCCATTGATGCTTTTCACTCAAGGTGAGAATCATGGTGGAAGCAGGGGGTCATTCTCCTCCATGATGGTTTGTTTGTTTTTCAAATGCATATATCTGTGCATAATCACCACCCACAAAGTTCTCCTGTTGTCCTTCCCAGTCCGTATCCCCCTCAAAAGATAACCAGTATTGTGATTTCTACCATTTTAGACTTGTTTTGCCTGTTTTTAAATTCTGTGTAAGTGACATTATAATAGTATCCTTCTGTTTCAGGCTTCTGTCACTAAACAGTTCTGAGATTCTTCCATTATCGTTGCATGTACCAGTAGTATATGGTTTTTTATTGCCATGTAGAATTCCAGTGTATTAATATACCATGGTCGATCAGTAAAGACTATTTAAGCAATTGGATACTTGTCTAATTATCTAATTAACCATCTTGTAATTTTCTTAAAAACTTGTGATTACCCTAAAAGTAACATGCCAACATTGGCCTTGTTGCTCAGGCCAGAAACCTAAGAATCATCCATCTTTGTCACCTCTCCCCATACCCTACTTGCAGTCTAATCAGGAAATTCTGTTTATTTCTCTTTCATAATTGTGGCCTGTATCCAGCCATTTCTCTCTTTTATATCTGCTGCCCAGAATTTTGCACAAACCTTTCACTTACTTCCATTCTTCCCCCAAGGTCTATGCTCTAGGCAGCAGCCAGAGGAATCCCTCCACAAACATCTCTCACGCTCTCAACTGGCTTTCCTTCTCGCTTAAGAATAAAATATACGGGTGCCTGGGTGGCTCCTTCAGTTAAGCATCTGATTTCGGCTCGGGTCATGACCTCACAGTTCATGAGGTCAAGCCCTGCGTTGGGCTCTGTGCTGACAGCTCAGAGCCTGGAGCCTGCTTTGGATTCTCCCCCCCCCCCCAACCCCCACCCCCGCCTCTCTCTCTCTCTTTCAAAATAAATAAACGTTAAAGATAAATAAAATTGAATGTTCCGACTGTGGCCCTGCAAAGCCCTTATTTGTCTCCAGCTACCTCTTTAACCTTATTTCCTGTACCACTTTCCTTCTCTGACTCATCTTCAGCTGCTGTGGACCACTTGCTGTTTCTCTCTGCCCAGGAGGCTTTTAGCCCACACCCTCATTTCCTTCTGGTCTCAGCTGAAATGTCACCTCATGGGAGAGATTTTCCTTTATTTATTTTTTGAAGTTTATTTATTTATTTTGAGCAGGGGATGAACAGGGGAAGGGCAGAGAGAGAGAGAATCCCAAACAGGCTCTGTGCTGTCAGTGCAGAGCCTGAAGCGCCAGGGCTCAGTCTCACTGAGTGTGAGATCATGACCTGGGCTGAAACAAGAGTCAGACCCTTGACTGACTGGGCCACCCAGACACCCCGAGATTTTCCTTTAATGACTGAATCCAAAAGGCTTGTCCTGCCTCATTTTCCTGGCCTTAACCAGTATTATTTTTCATACCACTTTGACTTTTCATTATTATAATTAGTTATTTGTCTAATAGCTGTCTGTCACCCCACTGGCCTCAATGAAAGCTAGGACTTTGCCTGTGTTCTTTGCTGAATCCAGTGTGTTCTAGGCCTTCATGTCATTCCCATCCTTCAAGATTTGGTTTTGAATTATTGAAAAGGGTCATTCTTTAGGACTTCTGAGCAGATTTAATGTTGATATTGCTTATCAATTTCTAACTATAATATAATATGCAAGTGGCCGGTTCTTAGATGTTAACATCATTCTGTTATGGCCTCTAGGCATTGGTTCTTTTTATCCCCCACCTTTTTTTGCAGTTATTAAAGAGAATGCATGTGCTTAATTTTTAAAAACGTCTATTCAGACTTATAAAAAGAAGTAGTAAACATATAGTACCAACTCAAAATTTTGGATTATTCCACACTGCTACTAACTGTTCCAAATTAAGACATCTGGTGACTGGGGAAGTTTGGTTTCTGTCTCTATTTGGTTAACCAGCTGGTTGTTCTGGAAAGGCAAACACAGTTAATTGTTCTTGTTGAAAGAAGCAGGGCGTTCATAGATTTACTTCAAAGCGTGACTTTTCGGTGGAAGATTTACTTGAGAAATTAGACAGCGCAGGATGTTACTGAGAAAAATGTCTTTGTTTTTAAAAAGATACTTGAATGTTATATCTGGAACTTGATACTTGAATGTTGTATCCCCGACTGCATGAGAAAGTGTGTGTGTCATTCCCTCATCCCCCTCCCCCTTTTCCTTGGTAACAGATTCCTGCACTTTAAAAACTCTGCTTTCTCTACGAATTTTAGTGTATTTAATGCATGAGATGCCATATGTTGTTGCAGCCAGTATCTTTGAACATTCCTGTGAATAAGAATAGCATATTCAGACTCACTAAGCAGGATTAATTTACAAAGACATTTAGTCTCAGTCATTAATGAATATGATATTTAAAATTACATCGAAGTTGTAGCAGATGTCAGTTTAGCATACCTTCCACTCAATATTCAGCACTTCTTCCCAATTGAAAACAAATGGCTCTTTGGCAAATTGTTTCAAAGCCAGTTCTGTGTTAGTTTAAAATACACACACAAATTTGTCTAAATTTTTGACATAAACGTTTTCTGAGAGATGTTCTGCTGAAGTTAAACCAATGCATACTTTTTATCCCAAGGTATTGTTTCCTCTAAGACATACTGATACTGAATAGGAGTGACTGTTACTATTTCACTCTTCCTGGTTTTTCTGAAATAAATATTAATAACCAGCTTCCTAAGTTTTACTTGTGCAGTTTTGCTTCAGATAGGCTGACATTAGGGGCACCTGGGTGGCTCAGTCGGTTAAGCGTCCGACTTCAGCTCAGGTCACGATCTCGCGGTCCGTGAGTTCGAGCCCCACGTCGGGCTCTGGGCTGATGCCTCAGAGCCTGGAGCCTGCTTCCGATTCTGTGTCTCTCTCTCTCTCTCTCTGCCCCTCCCCCATTCATGCTCTGTCTCTCTCTGTCTCAAAAATAAATAAATGTTAAAAAAAAAATTTTAACAGATACGCTGACATTAGATATGCTTGATAACTAATAAGCTTCTTTAATATCCAGCATAGAGATTTTTGTGGCTCCCATTAGATTTTTCATGTTTGCCATTAATATATGACAGTAGTAGCTACTCCTTCCAAGTGCTCTATTAATATAGTCTGTCCCCTTTTTAAAAAATAACTATGATATATGCTTACTATACAGCTAACATCATCTACCCATATTGTTTTTAAGTTTATTTATTTTGAGAGAGAGAGAGAGAGCATGTGTGCATGCACGCACTAGTGGGGCAAGAGCAGAGAGAGGGGCAGAGCCAGCACAGAGCCCGACATGTGGCCCAAACCCACGAACCATGAAATCATGACCTAAGCCAAAGTCAGGAGGTAGACACTTAACCAACTGAGTCACCCAGCCGCCCCCACCCTTATTTTTTAAAAATATGATATGTACTTGGGATGCCTGGCTGGCTCAGTTGGTAAAGCATGTGACTCTTGGAGTTGTGTGTTCAAGCCCCACACTGGGCATAGAAATTACTAAATAAATAAATAAAATCTGATGTATACTTATTATACATACGTCTATGAATAATGCACATATATGTATAATGTTACATATCTGTAGGTGTGCCTTATTATAGGGGAAGTATAATATAGGAGTTAATACTGTGGGCTCTGGAACAAGAATGCTTGAGTTCAGAAACCAGCCTTACTGTATATTAGTTGTTCATTATTAAAAATTTTAGCAACATATGGGGTGCCTGGGTTGCTCAGTTGGTTGAGCGACCGACTTTGGCTCAGGTCATGATCTCACAGTTTGTGAGTTTGAGCCCCGTGTCAAGCCCTGTGCTGACAGCTCAGAGTTTGGAGCCTGCTTCGGATTCTGTGTCTCCCTCTGTCTCTGCCCCTCTCCTACTTGCGCTCTGTCTCAGTCTCTCTCTCAAAAATAAATGAACATTAAAAAAAAAATTTAGCAATAAAGTACTAGAAAGACAACACACACCCCCATGTGCGTGCACATGTACACATATGCACTCCAGATATTTGAAATACATTTTACGAACATTATTCTGGAGATCTTTCTGCACATATATACAGATAGAGTGAGCAGAAATGTGCATAGGAATGATTTTATTAAAATGGGATGGTATATTATACATTTTCTCTAAGTAGTATTACATTTAATGTGGATTTAATAAAAAATAAATAAAATGTAAGTGCTGAAGGTCTGGTGTTTCTTTAGTATAAGAAATTAATTGCCCTTTTATTTTTAAGTTTATTTATTTTGAGAGAGAGAGAATCCCAAGCGGGCTCTGTGTTGTCAGCATGAGCCCAATGTGGGGCTCAGTCTCATAAACCACGAGATCATGACCTGAGCCGAAATCAGGAGTCGGTCGCTTAACTGACTGAGCCACCCAGGCGCCCTCCCCCCCACTTTGGATTTCACCTAAAGAAAATGTGAATAGTATTATGAGGTTGGGGTCATTTTGTTTTTCAGTTTTTTAAACTATATGTTTCAGATATCTACACAACTGATGGATATACTCAGACGTAGGTTTTTCTGGTGAGCAGGTAGCCTTTCATGTGATGACTGGAGGGCTCAGACCCTTTCATTTTATGGCTCAACCAGAGGGCTCTGAAGTCCTCTGCATCCAGCCAGCAGTTAGGTGAAGAGAAGGTGAAGACACACCACGGCCGGATCACCTGGCCCAAACATGACACGATGTACTTCCACTTGCAAAAACTAGTCACTTAGACTGAGGCAAACCTTGGGGGCCCTGGTCTCTGTTTTCTCCTCTGAGATCCGTACCAAGTCCTGGGTATATCCCACTCCTGTGAGCTGTTTCTCATTTCCCACAAGTAGCATAGACTTTAGAAATACAGTAAGCCCTAGCAGCCCTCTTTGCTGAGCTCCTGTGGTTTAGTAAGTAAGGGTATTTACTTCTTAGAGTGTTTCTGAGGTTGCCTACCTTCCTCCTCAATTGACTTCTTTCCAAATCTGGGAGTGTTAGATTTTATTTTTTATATTTTTATAATGAAAAGAGAGAGCTGACTGGGGGAGAGGTTGGTGGTGGCCTTCATGACTGGCCTGAGTTATCTCAGGTCTGGAATTGAGACTGACATAAGAGCTTTTTGGCATAGCAACATTCCTAGCACGTATGTATGCAAAATCCTTTCTTATTCCTCCAAACGTCCATGATGTGTATCAAGAACATTTTAAAAAAGTGTTTTTTGAATAAGATTTGGTTTCTAGGAGAGTTGCAAAGATACTACAGTTTCTATATACCCTTCACCCTAATGTTAATGTCTCCAAACCAAATTTGGTAACATTTACCCAAACTAAGAAATTAACACTGGTACAATACTATTGACTAAACTATACAGTTTGTTTGGATTTCACCAGCTTTTCCATTAATATCCTTTTTCTGGTCAGTCCAGTCAAGGATACCACATCCACATTTAGTTGTCAAACCTCCTTAGTCTCCTCCGGCCTGTGACAGTCTCTCAGATCTTGCTTATTTTTCATGACCTTGAAACTTTTGAAGAATACCAACCAGGTGTTTGTAGGATATCCCTGAATGTAGGTTTGTGTGATGTTTTCTCATGATTCCACCGGGGTGATGGATTAGGGGGAAGAATACCACAGAAGCGAAGGATCTTTCCCATCATGTCACACCAGGGGCACGTGACATCAACACGATTTAACCTTCATCAGTTGGGTAAGGTGAAATCTTCCAGGTTCCTCTACTTAAAGTTACTATTTTTTACTCTTTTCATACCCTATTCTTTGAAGCAAGTAATTAAGACTAGTCTGTACTGGAGGGGAGGAGAATTAAGCTCCACCTCCTGGAGGAGGTATATCTTCTTAAATTACTTAGAATTCTTCCCTTGTTTTAAAAAAAATTTTTTTTAACGTTTTATTCATTTTTGAGACAAGGAGAGACAGAGCATGAACAGGGGAGGGTCAGAGAGAGAGGGAGACACAGAATCTGAAACAGGCTCCAGGCTCTGAGCTGTCAGCACAGAGCCCGACACGGGGCTCGAAATCAGGGACCGCGAGATCATGACCTGAGCCGAAGTCGGACGCTTAACCGACTGAGCCACCCAGGCGCCCCTCTTCCCTTGTTTATTTACTTATATAGGCATTTATTTTTATCCGTATGGATTCATGACTATTTTATTCTTGAGATTATAATCCAATGTAACTGTTATTTTGCTGTTCAAATTAGTCTAGTGTGACCAGTGGGAGACCTTGGCTCTTGTGCCTTATTTATTTATTTACTTACTTACTTACTTATGTATTTAGCACTACTTTACTTTCTGGCATTATTTGATGCTCTCTGCTGATCTTCAATTTTCCCTGCCCCAGACCTAGAATCAGCCATTTGTTCAAGGAGCTCAGAGGGTATTTTTAATAGGTTAGATCTTAAGCTTTTCTGACTAGTACCTAACTAAAAGATAAACTTATAGCAGTGAAACTGTATCGTCTTATAAAACATGTTGAAGTTTATTTGCTCTTTACAAGTGTACTTTTCATTATAAGGTGAAAAATAAAATCTTAAAAAGCACCAGCTCAGTTTGATATATTAGTAGTTTATTCAGATTTGAGAATTATTTGTTTGATACTAGCGTTCATGAAATTTTGCATATTGATTCATTTTTTAAAAAAAGTTTTAATGTAAAAGTAACTGAGACTGCTTACCTATTTTAAAAGCTTTAAGAATTATAAATTTTTAAAATTTGAATGTAAAATGAAATAAAATGAATGCAAAGCACATGAAAGTTCATTAGAAGAAAGGAAATTAACATTTGTTGCTCATTTTCTTAATGCCAAGAATTGTGCCCTCTAATACTTGTGTGTTCCTGTATTCTGTGATTACCCCTGTTCTTATACTATATTGTAATTGTTTACTGTTCAGTCTCCTAACTTCTTAAAGACAGCAAATATGTTTTTGATCTGAATCTCCAGCATTTAGCATAGTACTTAGCCATAATAGGTACTCAATATTGAGAGTGTCCATTTTTATCTCCACGTTATTTTTTTTTTTTAATTTATTTAAGTGATCTCTGTATCCAACATTAGGCTTGAACTTACGACCCCAAGATCAAGAGCTGCATGCTCTTCTGACAGCCAGCCAAGCACTGCTCTATCCCTACTTAAAGATGGGGAAACTGAGGCTTAGAGAGTTCAGGTAATTTGTACTATGATGACTTTGCTAGTTTGTGGCAGAACTAGAGCATGAAATTAGGATGTTTGATTCTTTTTTTATTTTATTTTTTTTAAGTTTGTTTATTTTGAGAGTGAGAGAGACAGGTGGGGACAGAGAGGGAGGGATGGAGGGAGAGAGAGAGAGAGACAGACAGAGAGAGAGAGAGGAAGAGAATTCCAAGCAGGCTCTGCACTAACAGTGCAGTGATGCAGGGCTCGAACCCATGAACTGTGAGATTATGACCTGAGCTAAAACCAAGAATTGAATGCTTAACCGACTGAGCCACCGGGTGCCCCTGATTCTTTTTTTTTTTTCCCTTCTAATTTTTAATTTTTTTTTTTTTTTGAGAGAGAGGGATAGAGAATCTGAAGCAGGCTCTGTGCTCAGCGGGGCTTGATTTCATGACTGAAATCATGACCTGAGCTGAAATCAAAAGTCAGATGCTTAACTGACTGAGCCACCCAGGCACCCCAAAATGTTTGATTCTTTTTTTTTTAATGTTTATTTATTTAAGGGGGGGCGGGGGAGGGGCAGAGAGAGAGAGGTAGACACAGAATCTGAAGCAGGCTCCAGGTTCTGAGCTGTCCGCACAGAGCCTGACGTGGGACTCGAACTCATGAGCTGTGAGATCATGACCTGAGCCGAAGTCAGATGCTTAACTGACTGAGCCCCCCAGGATGTTTAATTCTTAAGCCTATTGCTTTTTCTGTTGTACCACACTCACAGTTTTTTGATAAGCTGAAAATAACTTCACTGCATTATTTTCAAATTGATAATCTCTGAAAGTATTCAGAAGAAACTGGCAATATTTGTTGCCTCCAGGGAGAGGAAAGGGGCTTGAGGACGAGCCAAGACATTAGTTTTGGAACCTTTTGAATTTTAAACCATATGACTATTTTAGATATTAAAAAATATAAATACATTTAAAAAATATACAGAAACTTACCAGATGGAGTTTTACATTGTTTTTAAACATTGTATCATTTCAATGGTTGTTTTTTTATTTTGTAGAGCAAATATAGATTTGCTCTGTATTAATGGTAGGATCCCTGATTCTAAAGATATCTTTTGTAGAGTCTTCTGGGAAGTTTTTTGTGTATTTTATTTTTTCCCTTTATTTTTGGACAAGAAATTTGAAAGATGGGGTGTGGGAGAGGATAGATGTTTTAAAGGGAACAGAAGATCAAGGTCCCTCTGTTCAGTGTGAATGAAATTTGACTTCTTAAAATATGTTCCCTAAATCTTCCTTTATAGAAGCCTCTTACCTTAAGTGAGTACTCGGTGATACACCCAAGACTTTATTTGATTATATTTAATTAGTTAGAGTGGTTTCGGCTGCATTAATAAAAACTCTGCTACAAACTGACTTAAGTAGAAAATGTAGAATCTCATTAACATGGACTAATGGAAGAAAAGTTCTTCCCATCAGTTGAATTGGGTCCACTTTAGAATTAGTGTTGCACATCTGAACAAACTATAGTTGGAAGGAGAATACTGAATAGATTGGCAAGAATATAAGTTTCTGAACCAAGGATAGAATTAAAAGGATAGAATTACTGGTTTAAAAGGATAGAATTACTGTGATTGGTTTAGGCTAATCAGGATCTGCCCCTGGAGCTAGGGTCAAGTCTTCAAACCATGTTGATGCCACATGGAGGAGGGAGAGAAGGATGAGTTGGAGAGGTTCCATCATACTGTCCACTAGAGCTCCTTAACTGCCTTTCAAATAATATATGATGTATAAGGGACCCTCCAATCCTAATCACAACTTTTGAGGAATGTAATTGTTCATGCTGGCTGATGGGTGCATATTCTCTACTCCATACAAATTCCATAATAAGAAGTTTAAAAAGAAAGAAAAGGGGGACACACAAAAATAATGAGTAAGTGATGGTTGCTTATTGTAATATTTTTCCAGGCCAGTATGTGTTTTTTTAATCCTCCTGCTCCCTTTCTTTCTCCGCTGCTTATATGTGGGGTTAACATGTAATTCCCCCTCTCAAAGGCTAATAGGCATGTTCCTTAATTATAGTTGACATTAATGCTTCAGTACTTATATTGAAGAGCAACAGCATAGTATTAGAGTGAGCACAGGTTCTCAGGTTTTTGTAGTTACAACTTGGGTTTCGAACCAAACTCCCCCCACATCCTCACCTTAGTGGCTGTGAGAGCATTGACAAGTACTCAGTCCCTCGGAGCTTCAATTTCCTCTGTAAAATGGGGATAATGAGTTCCTGGGTGGCTCAGCTGCTTAAGTGTCTGACTTTGGCTCAGGCCATGATTTTCATGGTTCGTGAGCTGGAGCCTCGCCATCGGGCTCTCTGCTGACAGCACAGAGCCCGCTTCAGGTCCTCTGTCTCCCTCCCTCAAAAATAAGTAAACATTTTTAAAAAATGAGGATAATAATCCCTATCCTGTAAGGTTAAATGATTATGATTTAAAAAAAGAAAAAACTAGTAAGTTGGTAGCACAGAGCCCAGCATTCGTTGAACTCCAGTTACGATTATTTTCTTCTCTGTGAGGCTCAGTTATCCTTGCCTAATTTGATAAATGCAGTGTAGCATTGTAGTTAAATTGTAAGTGTAGATTGTGAACTTATTAATGCCCATTCCTGAATGCCTTTTCCCCATTAAACTTTTCCCTACATTTGGGACATTTGCCGGACCTCTGCATCCCAGTCATCATAGCTAATTCCTTATAGTAAGTGGGCAATACTAAGTTTCAGCTGTGGGGAATTAAGTTTTTCTGACTCAAGTCTGATAAATTGTCTCAAAAGAAAACTAGTCTTATGTCCAACATATACTTCCCATACAACTGTTACTCTTCAGTAGTAAAAGTATAAAAGTATATATGCTTATGCTGTCAAATCTTTCACGTATGGTGAACATTCATACCTGCAAGATAGAAATACATGTATTTTTTTTTTTTAATGTTTATTTATCTTGAGAGAGAGACAGGGAGCACAAGCCAAGCTTGGAGGGCCAGAGAGAGAAAGAGAGAATCCCAAGCAGGCTCTGTGCTGTCAATGCAGAGCCTGATGCCGGGCTCAGTCCCACGAACCGCGAGATCATGACCTGAGCCGAAATCAAGAGTTGGACGCTTAAACAACTGAGCCACCTAGGTGCCCCAGAAATATATGTATTTCTAAGGATACCTCCATTTCTGATTTCATGCAAAATAATATGCAGAAGACCTTTGGTATAGTGCCTTTCATAGTCAATAGTTTCTTTTCTTTCTTTTTTTTTTTTGTAGTTTTTTGGTTTTATTAACACAAATATGATATGCACATAAGCTGTCTATTCATTTTCTTCGCTGCACAGTCTGGCATTGGGATTCGTGACTCTGATGGCCAACTGAGCTGCTCTTTCCACAATGGCTTTATGGTTCTTGGAGGAGACCTTGTGAGCAGTCTCTGCACAGTAAGATTTGTTGCACATCAGCAGCACCTCAAGCTCCTTGACATTGTGGACTAGGAACTTCCGGAAGCCACGGGGCAGCATGTGCTTTGTCTTCTTGTTGCTCCCGTAACCAACGTTGGGCATCAAGATCTGGCCCTTGAGTCTTCTGCGCACTCTATTGTCAATGCCTCTGGGTTTCCGCCGGTTGCGCTTGATTTTGACATGTCGGTCTGACTGGTGCCGGATGAACTTCTTGGTCCTCTTTTTAGCAATCTTGGGCTTCACCAGAGGTCTGAGGACAGCCATGATGCCGAGGTACAGATGGCTGCCACCCCATAGTCAATAGTTTAAGAGATGTAAAATATATGTTATTTTCTTTTTTTGCTTTTTATTTAAGTGGAAAAGAAAGCTACTTCCTCTTCCATTATAGAAATATTTAAGCTAGGCTGTCCTTCAGATTTCATACTTAAACTTAGCCAGCTTAGAATAAGAGCAATACCTAGTTGCAGCTAGATACGTTTGGGATGCACTTCATATACAGAAAGAACATTTTGTTGGTTTTATTTTAATAGGAAATAAAGTGAAATAGTATTTCAATTGATTAAAGAACTTAAATCTTATTAAGACACAAGTGATGAGGAATTCATACTTATGTTTAGGGATTTTGCTATTAAGTAAACAACTGTTAATTATCTCAGGACAATTTTTATTATTTTTTAATTTGAGAGAGAGAATCCCAAGAATCCCACAATCCTGGGATCATGACCTGAGCCGAAATCCAGGATCGGACGCTCAACCAACTGAGCCACCCCAGTGCCCCTAAGGATAATTGTTGAGATAAGAGATTGGTCAGCACTTCCATCTAATGTGTTCCAAGATGGCAGTTCATCAAGAATTTAATATTCTCACCCCCTTAAAACTCGTCCTGAGATGTTTGTTTTGGGTCGTCTTTATAAACATCTTCCACCCTCTGCATCATATTCAGACGTGAGAACTCTGTATCCCAGCAAGAACCACAACAGCAGTTTTGAGGTCCTGCCGTTTCCTGATCTGCACTAGGTGGTTCAAGATGAGATATTAGTAATTGTTCTACCTCCGTTCTCAGCATCCTTAGGCCCATATTTAAAGTGGCTATGATTGCTAGCTAACTGTAACAGGCAATCTTTGTAAAATGAAGAAAACTTCTTTTTAGCCATGCATAGCTTTAGACTTTACTAAACTTCCATTATCTGGATCTCTTCTTAGATTGTCTCACCTCACCTGTGTATGACTCCAGAGCTGGGGCAGTACCTCCCCCCTTCCCCCGCCTTTTTTGTACATTCCTTTTTCTCTGTTGTTCCCTTGTGGCTTATTTTCATTTCTTTTCTCCTCCATATTCTTTAGTACTCTTGTCTGTCCCCTTCTTTTTGCACCCCTTTCCACTTGGGTGTGTGTGTGTATATATGTTGACATAAGAAAGGCTCACGCGGCTGTCACTAGCCTGTTGAAATCTAGAATGCTAATCTTCCTTTTATGCATCTAATAGAAACAAATAGAGAAAAATTATGGTTAATCTTGTGTGTTCTTTTCATATGTTTTTGTTAGATTGAATCATATGAGGTTGTCAATATTGTTTTGATCTACAGAAATAGATTTAACTTAATACTTCCCTAAGCATCCTGCAGCCCAAAAGTAGGATTTGGAAATTGTTTGGATGAGAGGCCTGAGCAATGAGAATTAGATATCGCAGAGGTTCTGGCTTAACTGAGTAGATGAGAATGCTGTCATGCTGTTAATACCGTCGACCAAAGTGGAGACAATTGTGAAGTGTACGTTGTGTTTGTTTTTAAGGGGAAGGCTTGGCGGGGTTGGGAGGGGGAGCATAAATAATCACTTTTATTTTGGGGTGTAGTGGGATACAGTAAGGAGAAATGGCCAGTAGACAGAAATATAGATTTGTAAATAGATGAGATCATTAACATGTAGTGGTGCTTGAAATGTGAATGTGACAGGAGTTACCCAGCGAGAGTATAGAGTGGGAAGAAAAGATCCTATGGCTTCTCTTCAGGACTGGGAAGTGGGTCATGCCAAGAAACCTCAGATAAGGGCTATACGTAGAAGAAAAAGTATACATCATCTTAGAATGATTCATTAGTATGTAAAATTAAGAATTAACTACCTAGCCTTGGAAGGTTATATTTCAAATATGATTCACTTGCATATGAATGTGTTAAAACATAAGTAGAGGTTTTCATGTTTCCCCATAAGAGATTGAATTATTTTACTGTTTGTATCTGTGAATGAATATAAGCTCTATAGTTTGAGATTGTTGTAAGATATACCTACCTTACTTCTAATATCTTTCTTCTTCCTTCTCCTCCCTCCCTTTTTCTTCCTTTCTTCCTCTTCCTTCCTTCTTTCCTTCCTCCCTCCCTCTCTCCCTCCCTCCATTCCTTCCTTCCTTCTATCCTTATTTGAACAGTGTATCATGTGGACAACCACTGTGATTATTATCATTGCTACAGTCTTAAAGTGTTAAGTTCGCTGTAGTATTTAATCTGGGGTCCGCTCTGCCTGTCCCATCAACCCCCAGAATCCGTTGAATTAAAGCCACACAGGGAACTTTTCCAATGTGAAACAGACTCTCCAGGCAATGTACTGGAGGGAAGGAGTACAGCACTACTGTTCTGCTTGAGAGCATGGTCATAGTCCTACAAATTACTGTTAGCTAAAAGGCATGATAAACTTGGTTATTTAAAATTCTCATCAACCTAGGACACCTGGGTGGCTCAGTTGGTTGAGCATCTGACTCATGATTTTGGCTTAGATCATGATCCCAGGGTCATGGGATTGAACCCTGTGTTGGGCTCTGTGCTGAGCATGGAGCCTGCTTAAAATTAAAATTCTCTCTCTCTCTCTCCCTTCCCCCTCTGCCTGTCTTCCCTGCCTGTGCACTCTGTCTCTCTCTAAAATAAAAAAATAGCAGTGCTTGGGTGGCTCAGTCCATTGAGCAGCTAGCTGACTCTTGGTTTCAGCTCAGGTCAAGATCTCACAGTTTGTGGGTTTGAGCCCTGCATCAGGCTCTGTGCTGATAGCTCAGAGCCTGGAGCCTGCTTTGGATTCTGTCTCTCTCTCTCTCTCTCTCTCTCTCTCTCTCTCTCTGTCCCTCCCCTGCTCTCGTTCTGTCTCTCTCTCTCAAAAGTAAACCTTAAGAAAGAAAGAAAGAAAGAAAGAAACAAAGAAAGGGGAGGAAAGAAAAAAATAGACAATCTAGCGTGGTCATGAAGAGCACAGTCCTTGGACAGAGTGCCTAGGTCCACATTCCAGCTCCACCATTTACAAGCTACTACAGCCTGAGAAGTACTTCTCCAGAATTTCATACTGGGAACCCCTGTTGTATTGTTTCCTATTGTTGCTGTAACAGGTTACTACAAACTTGGTGGCTTGAAACAACACAAGTTTATTATATTATAATTCCGGGGTTCAGAAACCCAAATTAGATTTCACTGGGTGAAAATGGTGGTGTTAGCCAGGGCTGCATTTCCATCTGGAGGCTCTAAAGGGGAACAAGTCTTGGCCTTTTCTAGGTTCTAGAGGCCACCCATTAATTTTTTTGTAAATGTTTATTTATTTTGAGGGGGAGAGAGCAGCAATGGGGCAGAGACTCCCAGACAGGTTCTGTACCGTCAGTGCAGAGCCCTACTCAGGGCGCCATCTCACAAACCGTGAGATCATGACCTGAGCTGAAACCAAGAGTTGGATGCTTAACTGAGTGAGCCAACCAGGCACCCTGAGTCCAGCCACTTCTTGACCTTCTTCACCCAAACCAGCAATGTATCTTTCTGTAGCTGTAACATAGCAACACCTATCTCTGATTCTCATCATGTTCTGCCTCCTCCATTTACTTTTTTTTGTTTTTAATTTTAGAGTGGGTGGGGGAGGGGGGGAGAGAGAGAGAGAGAGAGAGAGAGAGAGAGGGAGAGGGAGAGGAGAGGGAGAGAGAGAGAGAGAATTTTAAGCAGGCTCCATGCTCAGCATGGAGCCCGACATGGGGCTTGATCCCACAACCCTGGAATCATTTCCTGAGCTGAAATCAAGAGTGGGACACTCAACCACCTGGG